>NC_069504.1:269414557-269542057 GCF_027579735.1 Bombina bombina
ATATAATACACATATAAATACATAAATAAATATGTACACACACACACACACATATATATATATATATATATACATATATATAATACACATATAAATACATAAATAAATATGTACACACACACACACACACACACATATATATATATATATACATATATATAATACACATATAAATACATAAATAAATATGTACACACACACACACATATATATATATATATATATATATATATATATATATATATAATACACATATAGATACACATATTTAGACATTATAACTTTTTAATGCAATTTAGACAGTGTTAATCTGAGTGTAACTACTTTTAAATGTATTTTTGATGTGTTTTGTGTAACTTTTTTGACTCACGTAAGTTAACTAGAGCTCTGAAGTTGAGCTATCCCGACGTGTGTTAAATTAATGACAAGATTATGTTTAAATACTGTCCCATTATTATAACTCAGGTTATATAAATAGCAAAATATAATTTCAGCTTCCTGCCTAGAGGCTGTACCATATATTACTACCTTGTAAATTCCGAAGGTAAATTTAGTTTGGGCAAGGCAAGTCTAAACAGCAATTTAGATGATTTTTGTTACTAATTAATTTTATTTTTTTAAAGGACATACAATTCTGTTTGACTTAAACTAATGCAGTTCTTGAATTAGTGTAAAACATACAGGGGCATATTTATCAAGCTCCGAATGGAGCTTGATGCCCCGTGTTTCTGGCGAGCCTGCAGGCTCACTAGAAACAGCAGTTATGAAGCAGCGGTCACAATAACCGCTCCATAACCCTGTCCATCTGCTCTGAGCAGGCGGACAGACATCGCCGGAAATCAACCCAATCGAGTTGATTGACTACCCCTGCTGGCGGCCTATTGGCCGCGAGTCTGCAGGGGGCGGCGTTGCACCAGCAGCTCTTGTGAGCTCCTGGTGCAATGCTGAATACGGCGAGCGTATTACTCGCCGTATTCAGCGAGGTCTGTCGGACCTGATCCGCACTGTCGGATCAGGTCCGACAGACCTTGATAAATATGGGCCATAGTCTAAATATATATTTCCCTAAGTTTCATGTATTTTCTTTATAGCTTATACAGCGTTACAGAAACTGAAGATAGAAATCAGTTGGTATTTCACACAGGGTTTTAAAACAAATTAAGCTTAATAAACAAGCCCATAAAGTAATTTAATTTATTTTCCAGTCTTCTTTTTCGATTATTCTTGGTTGCCTCCTAAAAATGTGTACCTGGCTCTTCAACATTTTTTCGGCTTTTAAGATTGATAAACTTGTCATCCCATGGTATAGGTTGCTGTCTTTGCTCATATCATTTATTTAGATTTGTTGGCTGATCTAGGGCTAGATTACAATAGGAGCGCTAAATATTGCTTACGCTAATGTGCGCAGGTAATACAAGTAAAGCGCAATGCGATCACAAGCTCACGTTTGCATTACTAGGAAGCATTGCGCTCATAAGACTGCGCTTCCATAGGCTCCAATGGGAGCCTCGTTCTGATGCCGTCAGAGACGGCATCAGAACCTAAGCGTAGTGAAGGGGGTAAGTAGCAGTTAAGGGGGAATAGATCTCTGGTTAATTTTCTGAGTGCTAATTGCTACCGCTGGTTCACGACAGCAATAACCAGCCACTTATAATGGCTGGTTATTTATCGAGCGCCCGCAAATGAGCCCGTTTGCAAGGGCACAATAATTGGTGTTCCACTTGTAATCTAGTCCCTACTGTTACATTTCTACATCCTAAAGTTCACAAAACATGAGGCTAAAAAACATTTATACTACACACTTCCAAATATTCTGCTTAGTTTATAAACTGTTTGACATTATATACTTAGTGGGCTTTTTAATTATTAAGTTAAAGGGACATAATACTCATATGCTAAATCACTTGAAAATATCACCTGAGCATCTCTATGTAAAAAAGGAAGATATTTTACCTCACAGTTTCCTCAGCTCAGCAGAGTAAGTTCTGTGTAAAAAGTTATACTCAGCTGCTACCCAGCTGCAGGTAAAAAAAAAAAAAAAAAGAAGAAATGAACAGCAGCCAATCAGCATCAACAGTGCTGAGGTCATGAACTCTTTTACTGTGATTTCATGAGATTTCACTTGGCCGCGAGTCTGCAGGGGGTGGCGTTGCACCAGCAGCTCTTGTGAGCTGCTGGTGCAATGCTGAATACGGCGAGCGTATTGCTCGCCGTATTCAGCGAGGTCTGTTGGACCTGATCCGCACTGTCGCATCAGGTCCGACAGACCTTGATAACTAGAGGCCCATGAGTTGAGTTGGTGAAGGTAATGGCAGTAAGCCAAAGTCAGATCAAGGCCATCATCAAAAGCCAGAAATAAGAAGGGTAGACAGAAGAATAGAAATCTCAGAACAAGATCCAGGATAAAGTCTTCAAAACAGGGCCAACTCTATAACTTGACCATGTTGGACCACAGGATCTAGGTGGCATTTGACAAGAGTGAGACATATAGAAAGCATATGCCAGCTAATACTGTTTTCTTTCTCCTCAAGAAAAATGTTTTTCTTAACCGGACAGATTGCTCAGCATGCTAAGGGACTGTGGCTGAGCTCTGTAGCAACCCAAGGGTTGCAGGTTCGATCCCCGGTGAGGTCCACTCAGCCTTTCATCCTTCCTAGGTCGATAAAATGAGCAGCGCCTTGAGACCCTTATGGGTGATTAGCCACACTTTACAAGTACCCAATACATACATACATACATACATAACGTCAGATTTTGTTTGAAATTTCAATATGCTGATTTGAGATAGCTGACTATGATCAGACTTAGATTGCAGTAAATGAAGAGTTGGGTGGTGTCAATTCATTTTTGGACTTACGCAGCACAATGTCTTAAGATGGCCTAGTTGCAGATCACATACCCTGTGCACTAAAGCAACTCTGGCAGAAAACAGCACAAAAAGCCCAGCATAAATGCAGTTATGCAAAAAGTAAAATGCTGCAGCAATGAATACTCTGAGAAAGGGCTAGACAAACCCAGGAGCCAGGGAGCCACTGGATCCTAGAATTTTACTCCTGGCTCCTACGTTTTTGGGTTATTTTCCATAGATCTACAGTATATACAAATACCACTGTCTGGCTCCTAAATATTCTAACTAGCTCCTAAATTTTAGATTTGTTGAACCCTGATCTAAGATGATGACTGGCAGCTAATAACAAAGGAACCGATAGCTGCCAACTGAGTCTATCTATCTGTAAAGAAAGCTTGAGAATCTGGATATAGACAGTACAGAGTAAGAGATCCAACTGTAAGACACAACAAATATATTTAATGTTTTTTCATTCATTGTGTTCAAGCTGTTTTACATTATCATTTTTTGTGGTTGCAGCAGCAGAGTGGGAGGTATTCAAGGGACATTGAATGTAAATACAATTCCTTACATAAATGTTTACAGGGAGATGAAACTCAAGATTTCTTTCATGATTCATGTTGATAAGTAGGGACATAAGCTCAGGAGCATACACAAGTCTGGAGCACTATATGGCAGCAGTTTTGCAAGAATGTTATCCATTTTCAAGAGCACTTGATGGCAGCACTATTTCCTGCCATGTAATGCTGAAGACAAGTAGCTAGGTATATCTTCAACAAAGAATGACACAGGAACAAAGCAAATTTTATAATAGAAATACATTGGAATTTTTTTTTTTAAATTGACTGCTTTGTCAGAATCACAAAATAAAATGTTGCATCTTATACCTCTTTAATTAGTCACATACATATTTCATTATCTATTTTGCCAGCTTTTCAAATAATACAAATCTGAAAATTGTGGCAATTCACAGAAAGGCAGAAAGATCTCAAACCATGATTCTGCTTCAAGCTTCACACTGACTGCTTGAGCAGTGCAGGAGCTCATTTAAAGCTGTCCCTAATTGGCCAAAGCAATACACATACTTATGAGGCTTATCAATGCATGCAGGGTAAAGGACAATGCTAATTTTGCTAACAAAATTACAATTTAAATGATTTTAAGCCATGTATTATGTCTCCAGCTATTTTGCAGTTGCTGATAAATGCTAAGCATATCAAATGACATTAATGTCCCTTTAAATAAGAGTTTGAGTCACTTTTAATTTCAAGAGAAAGTTACATACAGCAACAAGTGTAGCACATCAGTGGTCTCTAGTGACATATCTCTTGGCTCCGAAAGCTCACTGTTCTAATTAGTTAAGCATACATGGCTGGTATTAAAGGGTCAGTAAAGTAAAAATTAAACTTTCATGACTCAGATAAAATCTCTGCTGAAAAGCATACCTAGATAGGCTCAAAAGCAGCAATGCACTGCTAGTCACTTGCAAAACACTTAAAGGGACATAAAGGTCAAATTTATAATTCACATGGAGTGCATTTGAAATGGAAATAGATATGGATCTCCATGTTAAACATAAGCAATTCTTTGTTGCAGGAAACAATACATGCTTGCGATTTTTCACATCACAGGTAGGCATAGGCCTATGGGTTGGGATTTCTATTAAAAACATACAGCTAGATTACGAGTTTTGAGCGCTATAGGGAAATTAACGAACGCAACAAAAGTTGCATTATTTAATCCCCTATAGCGCTGCCATTACAAGTTTTTCAAAACCTGGGTTGTGCATGCGATATGGTGCTTTTAAGATCCATACCGCACCAAAAACAAGCGCTGTTTTGACGTGCTTGTGCACACTTTCCCCATAGACATCAATGGGGAGAGCGGGTTAGAAAAAAGTCTAACACCTGCGATTGCGGAAAGGAAAGCTCTGTAACACAGCCCCATTGATGTCTATGGGGAAAAAGAATATAAAGTTTAAACCTAACACCCTAATATAAACCCTACGTCTAAACACCCCTAATCTGCTGCCCCCGACATCGCTGCCACCTAAATAAAGGTATTAACCCCTAATCTGCCACGCCTGCCTACAGTTATTAACCCCTAATCTGCCGTTCC
Organism: Bombina bombina; assembly: GCF_027579735.1. Taxonomy (NCBI): domain Eukaryota; kingdom Metazoa; phylum Chordata; class Amphibia; order Anura; family Bombinatoridae; genus Bombina; species Bombina bombina. Next base: position 269,419,524 of record NC_069504.1, read on the forward strand.
CGATATCGCTGCCACCTAAATAAAGGTATTAACCCCTAATCTGCCACTCCCTATATCGCCGCCATAATGCTAAAGTTATTAACCCCTATTCCGCCGCACCCCAACATCGTCACCACTATATTAAAGTTATTAACCCCTATTCTGCCGCTCCCCGTCATCAACACAACTAAAATAAAATGATTAACCCCTAAACCTCTGGCCTCCCACATCACTACCACTAAATAAACCTATTAACCCCTAAACCACCATCCCCCCACATCACAACAACCTAAATTTAACTATTAACCCCTACACCTAACCCTAACCCTACCCCTAAACCTAACCCTAACAACCCCTAACTTTAATATAATTAAAATAGATAGATCTAAATTAAATTTACAATTATTAACTAAATAATACCTATTTAAAACTAAATACATACTTACCTGTAAAATAAAACCTAAGCTAGCTGCACTATAACTAATAGTTATATTGTAGCTAGCTTAGGTTTTATTTTTATTTCACAGGTAAGAAACTTTGTATTTATTTTCACTAGGTAGACTAGTTAGTAAATAGTTATTAACTATTTAATAACTACCCAGTTAAAAGAAATACAAAATTACCTGTGAAATAAAACCTAAGCTACCTTACACTAAAACCTAAAATAAAAAAAAATAAAAAAAACACCATTACAAAAAATAAAAAAACCTACCATTACAAAAAACAAAGAAACGAAATTATCCAAAAAAATAAAAATTATTCCTATTTTAATACCCATTAAAAAAAAAACACCCCAAAATAAAAAACCTAATCTAGAATAAACTACCAATGGCCCTTAAAAGGGCCTTTTGTAGGGCATTGTCCTAAAGATATCAGCTCTTTTTGTGAAAAAAAAAATTACAAATACCCACTAACATTACAAACCCCCACCCCCACAAAATAAAAAAAAATATCTAAAAAACCTAAGCTACCCATTGCCCTGAAAAGGGCATTTGTATGGGCATTGCCCTTAAAAGGGCATTTGTATGGGCATTGCCCTTAAAAGGGCATTTAGCTCTTTTGCTGCCCAAACCCTAATCTAAAAAAAAATACACCTTCAAAAAAACCTAACACTAACCTCCGAAGATCCACTTAAGTTCCGCTTGAATGATCTATCCCGACGGAGAAGTCCTCATCCAGGCAGCGAGAAGGCTTCATCCAAGTGGCCTCTTCAATCTTCATCCCGGCGGCAAAGTCCTCATCCAAGCGGCGAAATTAGATACTTTGTTATTTTTAGAGTAGTGTTAGGATTTTTTTAATGTGTAGTTTAGTTTATTTAATTGGTAGTTAGTTTAATTTTAGTTTAATAATTATATTAGTTTAATTGTTAGTTTAAACTTCATTTTTTAATTTGACAGGTAAATTTAAATTTAAGATAGGGAAATTGTAATTTTAATATAACGTTAGGGGGGCGTTAGGTTTAGGGGTTACTCGTTTAAATTAGTTTATTGCGATGTGGGGGGCTTTCGGTTTAGGGGTTAATAGGTTTATTATAGTGGTGGCAGTGTAGGGCTTAATAACTTTAGTATAGTGGGTGGGGGCGATGTGGGCAGACGGCAGATTAGGGGTTAATAATATTTAAATAGTGTTTGCGCTTCGGGAGGGTGGCGATTTAGGGGTTAATAACTTTAGTATAGTGGTGACGATGTTGGGGAGCGGCGGAATAAGGGTTAATAAATTTTATTAGTGGCGGCGATGTCGGGAGCGGCAGATTAGGGGTTAATAGATTTATTATAGTGTTTGCGATGCGGGAGGGCGATATGTTTAGGGGTTAATAGGTAGTTTATGGGTGTTAGTGTACTTTTTAACACATTAGTTATGAGTTTCATGTTACAGCTTTGTAGCGTAAAACTCATAACTACCGACTTTAGATGGCAGTACAGATCGTGTCGTTTTAGAGTGTAACGCTCGCTTTTTAGACTCACTGCAAAACTCTTAAGGTCTGCGCTATGGAAGTCCCATAAAAAAAATGTAATTTTTACGAGTGCGGTACTGACGTTGCATTACAGGCTAAAAGGCTTGCGGTACAGCTATACCGACAAGACTTGTAATGGCTGCGGTGCTGTTTTAACGCTGAAAATACCATATTTTCAGCGTTAAAAGACAAACGCACAGACTCCCGTTGTATGCAATAGATGAAAAAGCCAAGACAGAGGTAAACAAAGAACACGTTTATTATGGCCCCATTTCTTCGTTGCGTCCATATACAGTTTATATTCTATACAGTTTATATTCTACCTATAAATACATTAAAATCCATTTAAATGCCATTTCTAGATTCACGAACAAATAATAAGACAGGATTTTATTGTGTCTAGTCACTGTATATTTCAAAATATGTTTCCAAATTAAAGGGACATGAAACTCAAAATGTTTCTTTCATTATTCAGATAGAGGATACAATTTTTAAATAATTTACTTCGATTATCAAATTTGCTTCATTCTCTTGCATATTCTATGTTGAAGATATATCTAGATAGACCAGCGTTCACATGCCTCAAGCACTACATGACAGGAAATAGTGCTGCCATTTAGTGCTCTTGCTAATGTTTCAACAAAGGATAACAAGAAAATGAAGCAAAATTGATGATAGACGTAAATTGGAAAGCTGTTTAAAATTGCATGTTCTATCTGAATCAGATTTGGGTTTTATTTCCCTTTAAGGTTCAGATTTCATATATATGTACATTTAAAGCGAGATGACATAAATGATATACAGATACTTAAAAACAAGTTGCTAATATCTGTTTACTTGTAGCATGTGCTTGCTGTGTCCTGCAGCACTGTTCAGTTGGAAACTAGGGAAATTAACAGAAAAAATATTCTGCGTTTGTTATTTATAGATAGCAATCAGACATAAAATATAGATGAATATCTTCTTTTCACTTGGCAAGTATTCTAATGCATCTAACAACCAGACTCTAAAAGTGCTACTTCCTATAGTGCACAATTACAACTGCACAGATCTCCCCGTAGGCTATGCACTCACCGCCTATCGGTTTATAGAATTTTCAAGGATCTATAAATTTGCTTTGAACTGGTTCACTGACTTGATGGGGTGAAAGGAGGTCACATGGTCTATAACTTAAAGTTGCAGAGCTGAAGAAAAATAAAATCTTTTGATTATCTATGGAAAATTAGGCTGATGAGTATTTTGAGTGGGGAACAGACAAGAATAAGTGGGGGAAATAGAAGGAGGGGCAGTTTTCTCCTATGTGATCTGTTCAGTAATGTTACACAGTTTTGTTTACTGTGAAAAGATCCCATTAATGATTGTGCCTCATCACATAACAGACTATGTCCATGAATGGCACCTATCAGAGACCAGGATAAATCTAGTGATTAGAGGGAATTTGCTTAAGAGCCTTTGTAACTAAGAAAAATGCCTACTCCAGAATGGAATGCAGAAAATTCCTGGGAGCACAGGTCTTCCTTTGTTGGAAAACTAGTGGTATTCTGGAGCAAATAAAAGCACAAGAAAGGATCTGAGGCGCAATAACTATTTGGGAGAAAAAAAATCCTGTTCAAAGGCTTCAATTAAACATTATTATTTTTTTAAAACTGAACCAATCTGTGTAGAATAATATGCAACTCATATAATTTAACAGAATTAAACAACGTGAAACTTTAAGCTTATCCTCTTTCATCAAAAAATGTTAAGTCACAGTATATATATATATATATATATTATATCTATGTATCTATCTATTTATATATATATACATATATATATATAAAAAATATATATATATAATATATATATATACACATGCATATACAGTATATATATACACATACATATACAATATATATATATATATATATATATATATATATAAATATATATATATGACATTTATTCCCTCTGTCATTGAGACTGATGGAGAGATAGACAGCATTAATAGCAGTTTAATTCTCTTATATGAAAGTGAGTACAAGCAGGGGAGTAACTAGTCTGCACTGGGCTCAAGGACAAAGGCTGAGGTGGGGACCCCTCATTTCAACTTTGTCCTTTCTGGCTGTTTCCAGCAGCAACTTAGAAGAAAGAAGAGCTGCTTCTTTATGACTGTGACTCATCCTTCCACTTTGGTTAGTCTGCACAAGAGTATTTGCACTTGTGCAGCATTCCTGTACAAATATGGTAGCCATGATGGCCATTTAGGAGACACTGCCACCATAGTGCCAAGGCAAATCCATGCACTTTCCTTAAACTGCGAGTCCTGTTTTACAGGGGGCACACAAAGGAGCCAGAAATGATGCATGTGGAGCCTGTGCCATACCAGCCCCTCTGTAGCAATACCACTAATAATTGCAGGGCTAGATGGGCCCAGTTTCAGTTGAAACCTCTGAGACATCATTCCCCTGGATGCTAGTTATACCTTGGTTTTTAAAATATGGTTACTTTTACTCTTCAACATAATTGTTTTTAGAACTTTCTGCACATTGTCTTGAACAAGAAATGTGAAATCAGTCTTCATAAATTTCCAAAATCTTTACATATACTTCACTTGATATATTTGTATCTACTTCACTATAACATTGTTGTGCATACTCTATAGTTGGGTTCTTCAAACTTTTTTTCCCCAAGACCCAGTGCCATGATACTAAAAACCTTTGTGACCATATTTTTATGCTTGTTCTGAAAAATCCTAAAGTATTATACAACAAGATAGCTGCAATTTTTGGCAAAGTGACTAAAAAGTGTGTGTGCTTTATTCCTGATTGTAGTCAAACTTGAAAGTGTTGAAAAAAATAATAACACACACACTATCATACAACACACACAGACACCAAACACACTCTAATACAACACACACACACATACCACACACACTCTTATATAGCACACAAAGACACCAAACTATCATACAACACACACAGACACCAAACACACCCTAATACAACACACACACATACCACACACACTCTTATATAACGCACACAGACACCAAACTATCATACAACACACACAGACACCAAACACACTCTAATACAATACACACACATACCACACACACTCTTATATAACACACACAGACAGCAAACTATCATACAACACACACAGACACCAAACACACTCTAATACAGCACACACACATACCACACACACTCTCATATAACACACACAGACACCAAACTATCATACAACACACACAGACACCAAACACATTCTAATACAGCACACACACATACCACACACACTCTTATATAACACACACAGACACCAAACTATCATACAACACACACAGACACCAAACACATTCTAATACAGCACACACACATACCACACACACTCTTATATAACACACACAGACACCAAACTATCATACAACACACACAGACACCAAACACATTCTAATACAGCACACACACATACCACACACACTCTTATATAACACACACAGACACCAAACTATCATACAACACACACAGACACCAAACACATTCTAATACAGCACACACACATACCACACACACTCTTATATAACACACACAGACACCAAACTATCATACAACACACACAGACACCAAACACATTCTAATAGAACACACACACACACCAAAAAATCTTATATAACACACACACACCATACACACTCTCATACAACACACACACAAGTCACAACCCAGTAAACATGGTGATGCGACACAGTGTTTAAAGAACCCTGCTCTAAAGCATGTGCTTATAATGAACTGTAACCATATACAGGACACAAATGTAAAAATGCGCGCACAACCCTAAAATTAGAAATCTCTCTACTGAATAATTAGATTCATCCGTTCCCTTTATGAAGCAGATTGCATATCTAGACAGCACAAAAAAAAAAAAAAACTATGTAGGCTTCCTCCAAAGAGTACATCTGTACAAAAGAGTTCTAAATTAATTATCATCAGCTGCATAAATCCTAAGAACATCTTCTAAAAGATATTTATCAGCTTGAAAAATAGGTCATCAAAGAAATATGCACTGCCTGCAAAACAACCATCTCTTGATTTATCATATTATATGAGAATTACATATGGTCAAAATAGTTGAAATTTCTTTTTATTCATGTCATCTGTACTTTTGTTCTTTTCTTTTAGCCATTGAGATGTATGACATCGTAATCAAGACACCAATTCAAATATATTGAGGCTTTTACTCCATAAAAATATTTTTGTTTCATCCCACAGTGTCCTTAAGTAAACTTTTTAAAAGGAAGTGGCTGCCAAAAATAAATAAAGCTAGTTCACACACACACATCCAGATATCCCATGCTGCTTGCTGCACCTTTATATTAAGCTGCAAGGCCCCAGTTCACAAATTCCTGTACAAATTATTAGTTGCTTTAAAATGAGGCAGGCACCCAAACAATCCTATAATACATTGCTCAGTGATTTTAAAATAGCTTTATATTCTGTTTTCACTAAGATGGAGAGGGAATATATACAAAATAAGATGAACACATACACATAACATCTTGCCTCATATGAACCGGGTAAATAAGGTTTATTAAACTTACAAGGAAATATTGTGCTCTGAAATCTCTGGTTTAATGTGTTTAATGCCCTTCATCGATTTTCTATTTTCAGAAGCTATGATGGATTTAAAATGAGCAATTTACACCCCATTTGTCAACAGCTTAGTACATTTCCTAAATATTTAATAAGGCAGTAGAATAACATATGTCATACTACAAATAATTTGCCATTCTATAAATACAAAAATTACTATCTAGCTTCGGTATCATAACCAGGGATAGGCAAGGTGTCCCTACACGGACACTGGTGTCCGTGACTGGCCCTTGCAGTGTCCGCCGCCCATTTTGCTGTGTGGAGGGAGGAGTAAGACAGATGAATACTGGTCCTGACTCCTCCTTAACACACACAGCGCCACGTTTCACAGGGTTGTGGCCACTCCCACATGATGCCGCTTAGTACCAGAAAATGACTCTGAGTAAGACAGAGAGAGAGGGAAGATTCAAGAAGCAAGCTGCCACTGTGTCCCTGGAGCTTTATATGCAAAGGTAAAGCACTTTAACCAGCATCTGAGGTTTATTATAAGTAGTATTTAAATAGAAAGAAAAGATATAGTAAGGTTGTGATTCATAACCTTAGTATATCTTTTCTTTCTGATTAAATAATAGGAAAGGGAAAATATTTAGTGTGAATAAAATTAGTGGCTTGTCAAGAGACTGCTAGCAATATTGGGTGATATGTTATGGAATAAATAAAGCCTGAGTGAAATACTGGATGTGTATCTTCTGCATCTGTATAATAACACCCAGCTCTATACAAAGACACAAAAGTGACACTGGCACATGGATCCCTGAACCCCGAACCATTAATGGCTAACCTGGGATAGGTACGGACGTCCTGAGATTCTCGATCGGCGTCCCCATACAGATACAAACATCCAAAAACCTTTGGATAGAGACCTTATCCCCAGATCAAGGGAATGATTGTAGGGAACAAAGGTAAAGCACTTTAACCATCCCTGAAGATCACACTCCGAGAGTGGATTGCTGACAACAAGCAGTAGTGGGCCTCCGCCCACCACCAAACTCAAGATACTACCCTCTTCGCAGAAGAATCTCTCTTTCTCAGAAAGAGATCTAAGCCACTGAAAGAAGAAAGGCTGACTGGAATCCATACATTGGGACAAACCCAGAAGACCAAACACTCATAGCAAAAAGCTTGCCTGAGGAGTCATAAGAATAATCGGGAGAGAATCTCCTGAATCCCCAGTCCCTCATAGGAAACGCTCTCCTCAAACTGACAGGCTAACGACTTAAGTCAAAACCGCCCCGAGAGAGCGAAGAGAAATGTCCCTCAGGACCGGGAGATCTGGATAAATGTGAACAACCAGCACACGAAGGTGGGTCTTAACCCTGGACCTTCTGCTTGCAAGCCCAGTGAGCTAGCCACTAAGCCACAACAGAGCATTCCAAAACACTCGAGATCGATTCTCCCAACCGGTATTCCATGTAAATCTGACGACAGATTCAAACAGCGCCATGTTGATGTCTCAGTCTCGGCTGAGATGAGACCTGTCAAAGGAAAGAACCCAAGAAGGGCTCCAGCAAAAAAACAATTTAGCATCCAGGGATCTACCCTGGCACCTACACCAGAGAACTCTGACATAGACCCATCCCTAAATCCTTAAAATTCTTCTAACAGACGATGGTAAGTAAACCAAAATCGCCAAGACCAGGGAGCTACTGATAAATCTGGAATGAGGATACTGCCAAATTAAACCCCAGATCCCCCAAAAAAAACTAGGATCAGAAAAGAGGTTTACTGGAAGAGACGGTCCATACAAACTGGATTAAACCCAAAAGGAATGAAAAAGGAAAGATATCCTTCTTGTCAGTGATCCTGCAGAGTTCCCGAACAAAAAGGTAGAGGGAACCTTATAGTCTCCCTCAAGAAGGAGACATAATAAGCTCTGCTTAAGTACCGTAGAACCCAAATAGGATGGGAGATCCCTCCCTATATTGGACCCTGAAACAACAGTGGAATGAAAATATTCTCACACTGCTACAGGTACGGGGACAATGACTCCAAAAGTCACCTGAAAGGCTCCCCTCTCTCTGCCAAAAGACAAAATCAAGAGAAGACAAACTGTCCAGAAAGGCAGGATGTGAAGCCTAGCTCCGGTCTCTAGGACCCCTGGATCCGATATGATCCCTAATTAAGCGCCCATCCAAGATAATACCTAAACCAGATCCTCCCTGTTATCTAGGATAGATGGACCTGATCTGCCTGGACAGGAATAGCTAGAAATATCTCCTTATCTCAAGTTGAAGGAAAGAGTAGACTTAACCGACATATCTGCCAGAGAAACAAGGACTAAACAGAAAATTCTGAAGTTCCAGCTTATGCTAGACGACTGAGAATAATCCAAATAAAGATGTATAAACTCCATTGCTTAAATCTGTCTCGAAAAATATTGAGGAAACCATCACCTCGACTGAGACCGAGATGCTTCCAGGAAGCTGCATATACACTTCCAAACCACCGCCGAGGTATCCTGATAATCGGCCGGGTATACGTACATGGAATGTGCATCACTGTGAGCTAACTGGTTTAGGATTTCAAATAATCGTATTTTCTTCTGCAGTTTAGTATATACATAGGGTGTCAGGATAACTATTATATTCGCAGCTGCAGTTTTTGTGATCAAATTTAATTAATATATTCATTTTTGGATATACCCCATTAGCTGAGCATCTAAATTATTTTCCAAAACCTTGATTGTTTTAATGGGATAAAATTAATAAAGGTATATATTTTACAGTGGATGATAGAGCCCCCAAAACCTCTATTCCTTTTCCCCTTATCCCTTGTATTTTGATATCTTTAATCATATCTTTAATCATTAGAGGAGGACGCATCTAATTTAGATTTCCTATGTAGGGATCTTTATTAGTTTAATTCCACCTTAACTTGCACAGCGCCAGTTATTACATTGGTCTATATAAATTTAAAAGTTATGTCTATTGCCACTCCCACTGCATCATGTGACAGCCATCAGCCAATCACAAATGCATATACATATATTCTGTGAATTCTCACACATGCTCAGTAGGAGCTGGTGACTCAAAAGGTGTTAATATAAAAAGACTGTGCACATTTTGTTAATGGAAGTAAATTGGAAAGTTGTTTAAAATTGCATGCTCTATCTAAACAATAAATCATTTTGACTTGAGTGTCCAGAGGCGTAACTAGAAAACACAGGGCCCAGGTGCAAGCCCCCCCCCTAAAAAAACAAAAAGGTGAATTTGATACATATCATTTTTTTAAAAAAACATTTGACGTAGGGAAAAAAATGTGAATCAGATTACATGTCTGCAAAAGGAGGTACCCTGTGCCCAAAGTCTGTGACATGGTCTGACCCCCTATTACTGTATATAGTGACACTGCTTAACCCACCAGTACTGTATATAGTGAGTTAGTGACACAGTCTGTAATCCGACGGTGAGATGGCTGGCCTGACCCTACCTGTCCCAGTACTTTATAAAGGGACCCCAGTAGTCTGTGCCATGGTCCAGCCTCCCCGTACCGTATATAGTGGTACTATATAGTGACACTGTTTACCCCCCCCCATGCTGTAGTAACAAGGTCTCTAATTTGCTGGTTCCACAAACATACACACACACATACATGCATAAATACAAACACAGTCAAATATATACATAAACACCAATGGGTAAAACAGAAACACTAACCCCTGTAGTCGGAGACAGAGAAACTAGTGGAGCATCATGTCACATTCACATGATATCAGTGCAGGCAGTGGCAGGTCATCGTTTTTTATAAAAAAAAAAATTAAAAATAATTTCAGTTGGGCCCACACCCTCGGTGGGCCTGGTTGCAGTTGCGACATCTGCACCCCCTGTAGTTCCACCCCTGTGAGTGTCCCTTTAAGACTTATGTTTATGAGGGCTAGTCCCCAAGCAACTAACTCTTTTGACATCATAAAGTATAGTTAAGATTGTAAACTCTCACAGGAGCAAGGCATAAAGTGCTAAAGAATAATATTAGATATTAAAAATAAAAAAAATGATGTAAATAATTATATTTATTATTATTATTATTGTTCACTATAACTACCCTACTAAAAAATAAGTATATTTATTTAATTTATTTGATTTATATACTTTTTTTATTAGTTCACAAATAAATGTTAAACTTTTCATAAAATTGAATTTCATGTTATTAACTTAAAACTTTGGCAATCTTTTCACTTGTGGTAGGTATCTTTAAAATAAAAAAGGGACATTTTTTTGTTACTAAGAGTTCAGAATGCTTAGCGTTCCAAAGAGATAAAATCTAAACCCTAGGCCCCAGGATGTTGGACAAAACTAAAATGTGTCTGTCTGGATTAGCTCCTGAGGAAAACTTGAACCCAATAATATTTATATTACCTTCCCTTGATTCTTTTTCAAAAGATGTATTATGGTCCCATATGAAGAATGCTGAAAGTTGCAAAGGAAAGAGACCTTTGTTTAACCCTAAAACTGTATGTACACTGAAAGCATTTACTTACAGACTAGCTTTTGACAAATGTTAAAGAGCAATTAAGGTATGTGGCAACATGAATGAAAAATATTGTGTGTATAGGACAGAGCTACATAGTAATTATGTCATTCGTTTGTATAAATTTGATAAATTCTAGAATTATATTTTTGCATTCTGTACCATATATTTAAGAGTGTCCGTAGACAAAAATATTAGTATATATTTATAAGACTGGTTCTTAATGTTTTAATAATTTTAAAATGTATGTCTTAACTTTTATGTCAAGACACTTAAAATGAAAATATCGTAAGCTAAAGATTTTAAAGACAATATCACATTATGGGCCATATTACGAGTGGTGAGCTCATTTTTTTTTTCCGCTTAAGAGGAATCTGTGCTCAAAGTAATAAAATAGCGTGTCTGGATTAGCATATTACAAGTTGAAAGCAAAAGTTAGCGAGCAAGTGAAAGACTCAGATGCGTTAACTTCAGGACTTATGGATATTGTAACTACTCTAACTCCCTCTTCCCATAGACTTCTAATAGGCACACAAAAGAAAGCCTTTTCTATTTATCGCTCACACGCTAATCTGACACTGAACTAGATCAACTGCTCTAAAGCCAAAGGAATACTTAAAATTCCTATGTTCTTAACTAGAAGAAAATGTTCTTTTTATTTTTAAATATTACAACAAATACACTCGCAGAGGAGAAAGGATCCTTTGTTTGTGCACAACGAATACACATGTAGCACACGCTTTAACTCACAAAGAGAAAGTGTGATGTGATGTTGATAGTGCTTGGTGTAACCACATTTAATGGATTAAGGTTAAATTAATAATCTTTATTAAATCAAACATTAAAAATAGGGTCTTAAAAATTATATATATATATATAAATATATATATATATATATATATATATATATATATATATATATATATATATATATATATATATATATATATATATAGTACACCCATCACATTTTTGTAAATATTTTATTATATCTTTTCATGTGACAACACTGAAGATATGACACTTTGCTACAATGTAAAGTACTGAGTGTACAGCCCGTATAACAGTGTAAATTTGCTGTCCCCTCAAAATAACACACAGCCATTAATGTCTAAACCGTTGGCAACAAAAATGAGTACACCCCTAAGTGGAAAATGTCCAAATTGGGCCCAAAGTGTCAATATCTTGTGTGGCCACCATTATTTTCTAGCACTGCCTTAACCCTCTTTGGCATGGAGTTAACCAGAGCTTCACTGGTTGCCACTGGAGTCCTCTTCCACTCCTCCATGACGACATCACGAAGTGGGTGGATGTTATAGACCTTGCGCTCCCCCACCTTCCATTTAAGGATGCCCCACAGATGCTCAATAGGGTTTAGGTCTGTAGACATGCTTGGCCAGTCTATCACCTTTACCCTTAGCTTCTTTAGCAAGGCAGTGGTCGTCTTGGAGGTGTGTTTGAGGTCGTTATCATGTTGGAATACTGCCCTGCTGCCCAGTCTCCGAAGGAAGATCATGCTCTGCTTTAGTATGTCACAGTACATGTTGGCATTCATGGTTCCCTCAATGAACTGTATCTCCCCAGTGCCGGCAGCACTCATGCAGACCCAGACCATGACACTCCCACCACCATGCTTGACTGTAGGCAAGACACACTTGTCTTTGTACTCCTCACCTGGTTGCCGCCACACACGCTTGACACCATCTGAACCAAATAAGTTTATCTTGGTCTCATCGGAGCACAGGACATGGTTCCAGTAATCCATGTCCTTAGTCTGCTTGTCTTCAGCAAACTGTTTGCAGGCATACTTGTGCATCATCTTTAGAAGAGGCACCCTTCTGGGACAACAGCCATGCAGACCAATTTGATGCAGTGTGAGGCGTATGGTCTGAGCACTGACAGGCTGACCCCCCCACCCCTTCAACCTCTGCAGCAATACTGGCAGCACTCATAGGTCTATTTCCCAAAGACAACCTCTGGATATGACGCTGAGCACGTGCACTCAACTTCTTTGGTCGACCATGACGAGGCCTGAGTGGAACCTGTCCTGTGAAACCGCTGTATGGTCTTGCCCACCGTGCTGCAGCTCAGTTTCAGAGTCTTGGCAATCTTCTTATAGAGTAGGCCAGGGCTCGACAAACCCAGGAGCCAGGTAGCCACTGGCTCCTAGAATTTTACCCCTGGCTCCTAACTTTTTTGGGTTATGCTCCATAGATCTATTTACAAATACCACTGTCTGGCTCCTACAAATATGTCCGGCTCCTAAATATTCTTACTGGCTCCTAAATTTTAAACAGATTTGTCGACCCCTGGCCTAGACCATCTTTATGTAGAGCAACCATTTTTTTTTCATATCCTCAGAGAGTTATTTGCAATGAGGTGCCATGGTGAACTTTCAGTGGCCAATATAAGAGAGTGTGAGAGTGATAACACCAAATTTAACACTCCTGATCATTCACACCTGAGACCTTGTAAAACGAACGAGTCACATGACACCGGGGAGGGAAAATGGCTAATTGGCCCCAATTTGGACATTTCCACTTAGGGGTGTACTCACTTTTGTTGCCAACGGTTCAGAAATTAATGGATGTGTGTTGAGTTATTTTGAGGGGGCAGCAAATTTACACTGTTATACAGGCTGTACACTCACTACTTTAGATTGTAGCAAAGTGTCATTTCTTCAGTGTTGTCACATGAAAAGATATAATAAAATATTTACAAAACTGTGTGGGGTGTACTCACTTTTGTAAGATACTGTATATGTATACATACGGTATGTGTTTATATGTACGTAGAAAGACCTTATCTCCCTTGACACACATCAAAATAAGGGTACATTTTTCATTATTATTCTTACATTTCTTAAAGGGACATTATACACTCATTTTTTCTTTGCATTAATGTTTTGTAGATGATCTATTTATATAGCCCATAAAGTTTTTTTTTTTAAATTAATGTATAGTTTTGCTTATTTTTAAATAACATTGCTCTGATTTTCAGACTCCTAACCAAGCCCCAAAGTTTTATGTGAATACGCTCAGCTACCTTCTCCAGCTTGCTCCTGTTTGTGTAAAGGGTCTTTTCATATGCAAAAGAAGGGGGAGGGGGGGAGTGTCTTATTTGCCACTTGCAGTGGGCTTTCCAGCTGCCTTTTCAACAGAGCCAAACTGACAGCTTCTAAGTACGTTTTTAAACCATTTTATACTGGATTTGTATATCAGTATCTGTGCATCTTATTCTTTATAGTAGTGTCTATTACATGCAGTTATATGAAAATGAGTGTATACTGTCCCTTTAAATAATGCAAACCAACTTCCTAGGTGGTTTCACACAAAGGTCAATGCAGCCACTTTTAAATGGCATTATTTTAGTCAGTTGTGGTGTTGCAATATACTGCCAATTCTGCCAAGTCAATATCTTGTAGCTATGTATATATATGCTGCTTCTAATTGGCTCAGCACCTGTGTTCACCTGTGTACTAGTAGTCCATGGTAAATCTGAAGCAGTTTTACACTCCTTTGTGGGATAAAATACACAGTTCTATGCAAGCACTAGTGCAATAATAAAATGATCTAATAGATTACAGCATTGTATGTTTTGTTACAATACTCTAGTTAATGAACAATCTGTAATGTATGCTCATATTGCAATATCCTTTTCCTATTTTATTGTTACTTTTCTCATTTTCTTTCATTCATTTTCCTTTTTTTTCAGTTTCCTTTAGAAAAAGAGTTTAGTCACAGATAACTTCTTGTACTCTATGAATGGCTGGGATTTCCTAATTTACCTTGAAACGTAATGAAAGTTTTTATAGTCTCAAATTTCAGAACATTATAAATTAATGGCAAGAAAGTAGGATACTGAGTGTTTCCAAGCCAGGCAATATTATAGTTATTTTTTTCTAATCTCCCAGAAGGAACAAGTAATGGACATCATCAATACATTATTGCAACTGTAAAGGGACAGGAAACTGGATTTCCCTTAAAGAGACACTGAACACAAGTATTTTTCGTTCATGATTCAGATAGCTCATGACATTTTAAAGGGACAGTCTAGGCCAAAATAAACTTTCATGATTCAGATAGAGCATGTCATTTTAAAAAAAAATTCCAATTTACTTTTATCACCAATTTTGCTTTGTTCTCTTGGTATTCTTAGTTGAAAGCTTAGCCTAGGAGGTTCATATGCTAATTTCTTAGACATATATATATATATATATATATATATATATATATATATATGAATATATATTAATAAATACTTAGAACATATTAACCCTATGTGCAGAACATTGGAATGTGAAATATTTACAGTAAATACATAGTTAAAACCTTTATTAAATATGAATATTGCATAAATATGTATTTTCATGTTTTCATCTACTTAACTGCAAAGGGCTCCAGTGCACTTCTATATATGTCTATTATAGGTATACATATGTATTTATGTGTTTATAAGTGTATATTTGTCTGTAAATACATATATACACATATAAATGCATATGTACACATATAAATACATATATACACATATAAATACATATGTATCTCTATGTTAAAGCCCTTTGCCTTCCTTTTTTTTCTAAGACCTGAGACCTCATATCTTTTGAGTCCTTATAACTTTTGTGTGCAATATTATTTTAAAATAATTTTTAGATAGTGTTATTATGAGTATAAGTGTACTTTGTAATGTATTTTGATGTGTTTTGTGACACTTTTTAGCCCTAATTTGTGTGGCCCTATTGAATTCAAATTACAACATATTCTATTTTCATTTATTTTATTTTGTATGAATTTGGGGACTGAATCAGTGTGTAATATTTGTTGTTTTTATTTAAGAAAATAATAATAATAATTAAAAAAGCAACTACAATATAAATCTAATTTTCTTATAGATTTTTACACAAGAAAAAAAAATCAGTTATACATAACAAACAAACATCCTGCAGGAAATGTAAAAAGTAAGGTGTTAAACTTTTCTTTTTTTTACTCAAAGATTTGGGTTTTAATATTTTTATTATGGTAGCATGTTTAAATTGCTAAGCTATTAAACGTTGCTAGTAGAACCCCCCCCCCCCCCCCCCCCATTTATAAACAATCTGCCTTTTCATCTTTTTTTCCTTAAAGAATAAAGTATTTTAACATGTTCGGCTGTATTCATTAATTTATTTTCAATCAGTGGGAAATGCAGAAAGCAGCTGGAACTACTTACTGAGAAAAAAAAAAAATATTGTAATCGCCCCTTTTGAACTTTTATAATGCTGATCTGGATGTGTATATGGCCAAATAGGGACAGGTACTATTCCCCAACCTCTGTGTATATGGTTTAAAATTACAATGCCAACACCCCAAGGGCTGAAATATCAGTCAGTGCATTTGCTGTGCATTTGTGTGTTCTACAGGGGAAAAAAACAAGCAACTGTTAAAATAAAGAAGGTAAAAAAAAGGCAGCGCTTTTCTTTTGTAGCTTGCTGGTACATTAACATCTACACGGTGCGCTACCTGAAATTCTATAAATAAAACAGGCATCCTGTAGCCCTCTTAAAAAAACAAACTAGCAAACAGTTACACATCCAATCCCACTGTGGGGTTATGCAGACTCAATGCAGCGAACGAACACAAAACACATTTCTATATTTCTTAAAGGTCCTCCTGTACCAACAGCAATTAGAAAGTTCAGCTGTAATTTCAGCCCTCATTCATACAAGACCTTCTCTCACCTTAAACAGGAAACAGGGGCTCTCTGACTTGCTGGAGCTTGAATATAATACGAGTCTGTGATTTCAGGCTGGTATAGCCATCAATATAAATCTGCCATAGACACAAGAAAAGAGTAGCGAATCCACTCAACAGGCCTAACAATTTATGGATATTGACAAAGATTTCTATTGAATGGAATCCACAGACCCTTGGGAAACAAATATTGTATGTGAATATTTTATCCACCAAATAAAGTATTCAGTGTCTGTAGTGATTGTTAAAGGGTCATAATGGTCAATAAATTAGATGCTCTAATTAGTTATAATTATTGACCCTCAAATGTACACTACTCTGTGCTTAACTGCCACAAGTACCGCTCGGGGCCTGAAAAGCACTAGCGCTGCTGAATGGATCGGCATCATTTTCCGCTCAGGACCAGCAGTACTCTGCCGGTCCTGAGTAATATTTCTGCTGTGTATTTAACCTCTTTGCAGGGGTTAAACACACAGTAGTCTAGGGTCAATAGTCATAAAATGACATGCTCTAACAAATTAGAATCATGTAATTTTCTGACTATAATGGTGCTTTAAGAGAATAAAATGGAGATTGAGATTTTACATCACAGTTGAAAAGATATGCAAGTGTTATATACAAAATAGCTATTGGCTACCAATCATAGCCCACACAGGAACATGAGGTGAGGACTTTTAAAGAACGGTTTCATTGTTTTTCAATAGACTGTTTATGGTCATGAAACCCACATTTTTTCTTCCATGATTCAGATAGAGCACACAATTTGAACCCCTTAACGACGCATGTCGTACAGGGTACGTCGCACACAACCTGGTCTTAAAAGACCAGCGACGTACCCTGTACGACATTAGGGGTTTAAAGCGGCTGGAAGCGATCCTGCTCGCTTCCAGTCGCTTTCCGGTTATTGCAGTGATGCCTCGACATTGAGGCATCCTGCAATAACACCCCTTGGCCATCCGATGCAGAGAGAGCCACTCTGTGGCCCTGTCTGCACCGGACATCGGTGGCCGGTATCGTTGGTGGGTGGGAGCTGCAGTGGGAGGCGGGTGGGCGGCTATCGATGTTAGCTATGACATGGGGGGGCAAGATCGGGGGCGTGACCGTCAGGGGTGCGCACGGAGGCGCGCGCACGTGCACGGGAAAGTGGGGGCGGGTGCGTGCACGGGGTGGAAGCGGGTGGGAACGGCTACACTACAGAAATGTAAAAATAAAAAGTTAGATAGAGTGGGTACAAAATAATTTTAAACATACATCTAAGGGATCTGGGTGGGGTGAAGCTACACTACAGAAAAAAATAATAAAATATAAAAAAGCAGGGTTTTTTTGTAAATTGGCTACTGGCAGACAGCTGCCAGTACCCAAGATGGCTACCAATAAGGTAGAGGGGGAGGGATAGAGAGCTGTTTGGGGGGGGGGGGAATCAGGGAGGTTGGGGGCTAAGGGAGGATCCTACACAGAAGCATATGAAAATATGATTAAAATTTTTTTTTGATTTTTTTAAAAAAATACCTTTTATTTTAGAACTGGCAGACTTTCTGCCTGTACTTAAGATGGCGGGGATAATTATGGGGTGCGGGAGGGAAGAGAGCTGTTTGGGAGGGATCAGGGGGTGTGATGTGTCAGGTGGGAGGCTGATCTCAGCATTAAAGCTAAAATTAACCCTGCAAGCTCCCTACAAGCTACCTAATTAACCCCTTCACTGCTAGACATAATTCACGTGTGATGCGCAGCGGTATTTAGCGGCCTTCTAATTACCAAAAAGCAACGCCAAAGCCATATATGTCTGCTATTTCTGAACAAAGGGGATCCCAGAGAAGCATTTACAACCATTTGTGCCATAATTGCACAAGCTGTTTGTAAATAATTTCAGTGAGAAACCTAAAGTTTGTGAAAAAAAATTGTGAAAAAATGAACGCTTTTTTTTTTTTATATTTTATCGCATTTGGCGGGGAAATGGTGGCATGAAATATACCAAAATGGGCCTAGATCAATACTTTCGGTTGTCTACTACACTACACTAAAGCTAAAATTAACCCTACAGGCTCCCTACAAGCTCCCTAATTAACCCCTTCACTGCTGGGCATAATCCATGCGTGGTGCGCAGCTGCATTTAGCGGCCTTCTAATTACCAAGAAACAACGCCAAAGCCATATATGTCTGCAATTTCTGAACAAAGGGGATCCCAGAGAAGCTTTTACAACCATTTGTGCCATAATTGCACAAGCTGTTTGTAAATAATTTCAGTGAGAAACCTAAAATTGGGAAAAATTTAACGTTTTGTTTTCATTTGATCGCATTTGGCGGTGAAATGGTGGCATGAAATATACCAAGATGGGCCTAGATCAATTCTTGGGGTTGTCTACTACACTAAAGCTAAAATTAACCCTAGAAGCTCCCTACATGCTCCCCTTCACTGCTGGGCATAATTCACATGTGGTGCGCAGTGGCATTTAGCGGCCTTCTAATTACCAAAAAGCAACGCCAAAGCCATATATGTCTGCTATTTCAGAACAAAGGGGATCCCAGAGAAGCATTTACAACCATTTACGCCATAATTGCACAAGTTGTTTGCAAATAATTTCAGTGAGAAACCTAAAGTTTGTGAAAAAATTTGTGAAAAAGTGAACAATTTTTTTTATTTGATCTCATTTGGCGGTGAAATGGTGGCATGAAATATACCAAAATGGGCCTAAATCAATACTTTGGGATGTCTTCTAAAAAAATATATATACATGTCAAGGGATATTCAGGGATTCCTGAAAGATATCAGTGTCCCAATGTAACTAGCGCTAATTTTGAAAAAAAGTGGTTTGGAAATAGAAAAGTGCTACTTGTACTTATTGCCCTATAACTTGCAAAAAAAGCAAAAAACATGGAAACATTGGGTATGTCTAAACTCAGGACAAAATTTAGAAACTATTTAGCATGGGTGTTTTTTGGTGGTTGTAGATGTGTAACAGATTTTGGGGGTCAAAGTTAGAAAAACATAATTTATGCTTACCTGATAAATTCCTTTCTTCTGTTGTGTGATCAGTCCACGGGTCATCATTACTTCTGGGATATTATCTGCTCCCCTACAGGAAGTGCAAGAGGATTCACCCAGCAGAGTTGCTATATAGCTCCTCCCCTCTACGTCACCTCCAGTCATTCGACCAAAGACCAACGAGAAAGGAGAAACCAAGGGTGTAGTGGTGACTGAATTATAATTTAAAAAATATGTACCTGCCTTAAAAAACAGGGCGGGGCCGTGGACTGATCACACAACAGAAGAAAGGAATTTATCAGGTAAGCATAAATTATGTTTTCTTCTGTTATGTGTGATCAGTCCACGGGTCATCATTACTTCTGGGATACCAATACCAAAGCAAAAGTACACGGATGACGGGAGGGATAGGCAGGCTCATTATACAGAAGGAACCACTGCCTGAAGAACCTTTCTCCCAAAAATAGCCTCCGAAGAAGCAAAAGTGTCAAATTTGTAAAATTTGGAAAAAGTATGAAGCGAAGACCAAGTTGCAGCCTTGCAAATCTGTTCAACAGAGGCCTCATTCTTAAAGGCCCAAGTGGAAGCCACAGCTCTAGTGGAATGAGCTGTAATTCTTTCAGGAGGCTGCTGTCCAGCAGTCTCATAGGCTAAACGTATTATGCTACGAAGCCAAAAAGAGAGAGAGGTAGCAGAAGCTTTTTGACCTCTCCTCTGTCCAGAATAAACGACAAACAGGGAAGAAGTTTGGCGAAAATCTTTAGTTGCCTGCAAATAGAACTTGAGGGCACGAACTACATCCAGATTGTGTAGAAGACGTTCCTTCTTTGAAGAAGGATTTGGACACAAGGATGGAACAACAATCTCTTGATTGATATTCCTGTTAGTGACTACCTTAGGTAAGAACCCAGGTTTAGTACGCAGAACTACCTTGTCTGAGTGAAAGATCAGATAAGGAGAATCACAATGTAGGGCTGATAACTCAGAGACTCTTCGAGCCGAGGAAATAGCCATTAAAAAGAGAACTTTCCAAGATAACAATTTTATATCAATGGAATGAAGGGGTTCAAACGGAACACCCTGTAAAACGTTAAGAACTAAGTTTAAACTCCATGGCGGAGCAACAGCTTTAAACACAGGCTTGATCCTAGCTAAAGCCTGACAAAAGGCCTGGATGTCTGAATTTTCTGACAGACGCCTGTGTAACAAGATGGACAGAGCTGAGATCTGTCCCTTTAATGAGCTAGCCGATAAACCCTTTTCTAAACCTTCTTGTAGAAAAGACAATATCCTAGGAATCCTAACCTTACTCCAGGAGTAATCTTTGGATTCACACCAGTATAGGTATTTACGCCATATTTTATGGTAAATCTTTCTGGTAACAGGCTTCCTAGCCTGTATCAGGGTATCAATAACCGACTCAGAAAAACCACGTTTTGATAAAATCAAGCGTTCAATTTCCAAGCAGTCAGCTTCAGAGAAGTTAGACTTTGATGTTTGAATGGACCCTGAATCAGAAGGTCCTGTCTTAGAGGTAGAGACCAAGGCGGACAGGATGACATGTCCACTAGATCTGCATACCAAGTCCTGCGCGGCCATGCAGGCGCTATTAGAATCACTGATGCTCTCTCCTGTTTGATTTTGGCAATCAATCGAGGAAGCAGTGGGAAGGGTGGAAACACATAAGCCATCCTGAAGTTCCAAGGTGCTGTCAAAGCATCTATCAGAACCGCTCCCGGATCCCTGGATCTGGATCCGTAGCGAGGAAGTTTGGCGTTCTGGCGAGACGCCATGAGATCTATCTCTGGTTTGCCCCAACGTTGAAGTATTTGGGCAAAGACCTCCGGATGAAGTTCCCACTCCCCCGGATGAAGAGTCTGGCGACTCAAGAAATCCGCCTCCCAGTTCTCCACTCCCGGGATGTGGATTGCTGACAGGTGGCAAGAGTGAGACTCTGCCCAGCGAATTATCTTTGATACTTCTATCATTGCTAGGGAGCTTCTTGTCCCTCCTTGATGGTTGATGTAAGCTACAGTCGTGATGTTGTCCGACTGAAACCTGATGAACCCCCGAGTCTTTAACTGGGGCCAAGCTAGAAGGGCATTGAGAACTGCTCTCAATTCCAGAATGTTTATTGGCAGGAGACTTTCCTCCTGACTCCATTGTCCCTGAGCCTTCAGAGAATTCCAGACAGCGCCCCAACCTAGAAGGCTGGCGTCTGTTGTTACAATTGTCCAGTCCGGCCTGCTGAACGGCATCCCCCTGGACAGATGTGGCCGAGAAAGCCACCATAGAAGAGAGTTTCTGGTCTCTTGATCCAGATTCAGAGTGGGGGACAAATCTGAGTAATCCCCATTCCACTGACTCAGCATGCACAATTGCAGCGGTCTGAGATGTAGGCGTGCAAAGGGAACTATGTCCATTGCTGCTACCATTAAGCCGATCACCTCCATGCATTGAGCTACTGACGGGAGTTGAATGGAATGAAGGACACGGCATGCATTTAGAAGCTTTGTTAATCTGTCTTCTGTCAGATAAATCTTCATTTCTACAGAATCTATAAGAGTCCCCAAGAATGGAACTCTTGTGAGAGGAAAGAGAGAACTCTTCTTTTCGTTCACTTTCCATCCATGCGACCTTAGAAATGCCAGAACTAACTCTGTATGAGACTTGGCAGTTTGAAAGCTTGAAGCTTGTATCAGAATGTCGTCTAGGTACGGAGCTACCGAAATTCCTCGCGGTCTTAGTACCGCCAGAAGGGCACCCAGAACCTTTGTAAAGATTCTTGGAGCCGTAGCCAATCCGAATGGAAGGGCTACAAACTGGTAATGCCTGTTTAAGAAGGCAAACCTTAGATACCGGTAATGATCCTTGTGAATCGGTATGTGAAGGTAAGCATCCTTTAAATCCACTGTGGTCATGTACTGACCCTCTTGGATCATGGGTAAGATTGTCCGAATAGTTTCCATTTTGAACGATGGAACTCTTAGGAATTTGTTTAGGATCTTTAAATCCAAGATTGGCCTGAAAGTTCCCTCTTTTTTGGGAACCACAAACAGGTTTGAGTAAAACCCTTGTCCTTGTTCCGACCGCGGAACCGGATGGATCACTCCCATTAATAATAGATCTTGTACACAGCGTAGAAACGCGTCCTTCTTTATTTGGTTTGTTGACAACCTTGACAGATGAAATCTCCCTCTTGGGGGAGAGAATTTGAAGTCTAGAAGGTATCCCTGAGATATGATCTCTAGCGCCCAGGGATCCTGGACATCTCTTGCCCAAGCCTGGGCGAAGAGAGAGAGTCTGCCCCCCACTAGATCCGGTCCCGGATCGGGGGCCCTCGGTTCATGCTGTCTTTGGGGCAGCAGCAGGTTTACTGGTCTGCTTGCCCTTGTTCCAGGACTGGTTAGGCTTCCAGCCTTGTCTGTAACGAGCAACAGCTCCTCCCTGTTTTGGTGCAGTGGAAGTTGGCGCTGCTCCTGCTTTGAAATTCCGAAAGGGACGAAAATTAGACTGTCTAGCCTTAGCTTTGGCTTTGTCTTGAGGTAGAGCGTGGCCCTTACCTCCTGTAATGTCAGCAATAATTTCTTTCAAACCGGGCCCAAATAAAGTTTGCCCCTTGAAAGGTATATTAAGTAATTTGGACTTAGAAGTTACATCAGCCGACCAGGATTTTAGCCACAGCGCCCTGCGTGCCTGAATGGCGAATCCTGAATTCTTAGCCGTAAGTTTGGTTAAATGTACTACGGCCTCCGAAATGAATGAATTAGCTAGTTTAAGGACTCTAAGCCTGTCCGTAATGTCGTCCAGCGTAGCTGAACTAAGGTTCTCTTCCAGAGACTCAATCCAAAATGCTGCCGCAGCCGTGATCGGCGCGATGCATGCAAGGGGTTGTAATATAAAACCTTGTTGAACAAACATTTTCTTAAGGTAACCCTCTAATTTTTTATCCATAGGATCTGAAAAGGCACAGCTATCCTCCACCGGGATAGTGGTACGCTTAGCTAAAGTAGAAACTGCTCCCTCCACCTTAGGGACCGTTTGCCATAAGTCCCGTGTGGTGGCGTCTATTGGAAACATCTTTCTAAATATTGGAGGGGGTGAGAACGGCACACCGGGTCTATCCCACTCCTTAGTAACAATTTCAGTTAATCTCTTAGGTATAGGAAAAACGTCAGTACTCGCCGGTACCGCAAAGTATTTATCCAACCTACACATTTTCTCTGGTATTGCAACAGCGTTACAATCGTTGAGAGCTGCTAAGACCTCCCCTAGTAATACACGGAGGTTTTCCAATTTAAATTTAAAATTTGAAATATCTGAATCCAATCTGTTTGGATCAGAACCGTCACCCACAGAATGAAGCTCTCCGTCCTCATGCTCTGCAAGCTGTG
Organism: Bombina bombina; assembly: GCF_027579735.1. NCBI lineage: Eukaryota > Metazoa > Chordata > Amphibia > Anura > Bombinatoridae > Bombina > Bombina bombina. Next base: position 269,443,673 of record NC_069504.1, read on the forward strand.
ACGCAGTATCAGACATGGCCCTAGAATTATCAGCGCACTCTGTTCTCACCCCAGAGTGATCACGCTTGCCTCTTAGTTCTGGTAATTTAGCCAAAACTTCGGTCATAACAGTAGCCATATCTTGTAATGTTATCTGTAATGGCTGCCCAGATGTACTAGGCGCCATAATATCACGCACCTCCCGGGCGGGAGATGCAGGTACTGACACGTGAGGCGAGTTAGTCGGCATAACTCTCCCCTCGCTATTTGGTGAAATTTGTTCAATTTGTACAGATTGGCTTTTATTTAAGGTAGCATCAATACAGTTAGTACATAAATTTCTATTGAGCTCCACCTTGGCATTGGAACAAATGACACAGGTATCTTCCTCTGAATCAGACATGTTTAACACACTGGCAATAAACATGCAACTCGGTTACAATGTTATTTAATAAAAACGTACTGTGCCTCAAGAAGCACTAAACGATTAAATGACAGATGAAATAATGAACTGAAAAACAGTTATAGCATCACTCTTAACAAACAACACAACTTTTCAGCAAAGGTTTGTTCCCATTAGTAAAATAACACTAATTAAATTTTAAACATAAAAATTACAGAGCAACGTTTTAAATCACAGTCACTATATAAGTCTCACAGCTCTGCTGAGAGAATCTACTTCCCTTCAAAGAAGTTTGAAGACCCCTGAGTTCTGTTAGAGATGAACCGGATCATGCAGAAAAACTGACTGGAAATTTTTGATGCGTAGCAAAGAGCGCCAAAAACGGCCCCTCCCTCTCACACACAGCAGTGAGAGAGAAACGAAACTGTCATAATTAACACAAGCAAACTGCCAAGTGGAAAAATAATGCCCAAATACTTATTCACTCAGTACCTCATTAATGCAAACGATTCTACATTCCAGCAAAAACGTTTAACATGAAAAATACCTAATAAAAGGTTTAATGTACTTTTACAGAGTAATTCCGGTGAAATACCATCCCCAGAATACTAAAGTGTAGAGTATACATACATGTTCATTATAACGGTATGGCAGGATTTTTTCATCAATTCCATTCAGAAAATAAAAACTGCTACATACCTCAATGCAGATTCAACTGCCCGCTGTCCCCTGATCTGAAGTTTTTACCTCCCTCAGATGGCCGAGAAACAGCAATATGATCTTAACTACTCCGGTTAAAATCATAAGAAAAACTCTGGTAGATTCTTCTTCAAACTCTGCCAGAGGGGTAATAACACGCTCCGGTGCTATTGTAAAATAACAAACTTTTGATTGAAGTTCTAAAAACTAAGTATAATCACCATAGTCCTCTCACACCTCCTATCTAGTCTTTGGGTGCAAGAGAATGACTGGGGGTGACGTAGAGGGGAGGAGCTATATAGCAACTCTGCTGGGTGAATCCTCTTGCACTTCCTGTAGGGGAGCAGATAATATCCCAGAAGTAATGATGACCCGTGGACTGATCACACATAACAGAAGAAAAGTGTGTTTTTTTCCAATTTTTCCTCATATTTTATAAAATTTTTTTATAGAAAAGTCCATTTAATGATGAGAAAAATGGTATATAATATGTGTGGGTACAGTAAATGAGTAAGAGGAAAATTACAGCTAAACCCAAACACCGCAGAAATGTAAAAATAGCCCTGGTCCTTAAGGGAAAGAAATTGAAAAATGGCCTTGTCCTTAAGGGGTTAAATAAAGTTTTCAGTTTATTTCTATTATAAAATGTACTTTGGTCTTTTGGTATCCTTTGTTGAAACACATGATAGTAGGCTCAGGACCGTGTGTGTGTCTAGAGTTCTATATAGCAGACATTTTTCAAGAATACTTTAAACAATGTTAAATATCTGAAAGGGCATTAGATGGCAGCAGTGTTTGCTGCCATGTAGGGCTGCAGACACGAGCATGCTAGTTCTACCCCCAGAGGCAGAATTTTTTTTCACTTTCTGCGATAAGATTTTTTAGTGAAAATTTTTCTGCAGGTAATTTTTAGATAAAACAAAATGTTAAATTAGACAGTTACACTAAGGCACCAGTTCAACTGCAATGTGTTGGTTAACTGAAGAATAAAGCCATTTTAATGCTTTATAATATAACTAGTCCTAAAGCCCGTTCACACGGGCCATTTTTTGCAGTACAGCGGTCCCACCTCTTGCGCTCTCTCCCTCCCCCTCTCTTTTGCTCTCTCTCTCCCCCTCTCTTTTGAGCTTTCTCTCTCCCCCCTCTCTTTTGAGCTCCCTCTCTCCCCCCTCTCTTTTGCGTTCTCTCTCTCCCTCTCTCTTTTGCGCTCTCTCTCTCCCCTTTCTCTTTTGCGTTCTCTCTCCCCCCTCTCTTTTGAGCTCTCTCCCCATCTCTTTTGAGCTCTCTCTCTCCCCCCTCTCTTTTGCGCTCTCTCTCTCCCCTCTCTTTTGCGCTCTCTCTCTCCCCCCTCTCTTTTGCGCTCTCTCTCTCCCCCCTCTCTTTTGCGCTCTCTCCCCCTCTCTTTTGCGCTCTCTCTCCCCCCTCTCTTTTGCGCTCTCTCTCTCCCCCCTCTCTTTTGAGCTCTCTCTCCCCTCTTTTGAGTTCTCTCCCCATCTCTTTTGAGCTCCCTCCCCCTCTCTTTTGCACTCTCTCTCTCCCCCCTCTCTTTTGCACTCTCTCTCTCCCCCTCTCTTTTGCGCTCTCTCTCTCTCCCTCCCCTCTCTTTTGCGTTCTCTCTCTCCCCCTCTCTTTTGCGCTCTCTCTCTCCCCCTCTCTTTTGCGCTCTCTCTCCCCCATCTCTTTTGCGCTCTCTCCCATCCTTTCTTTTGCGCTCTCTCTCCCCCTCTCTTTTGCACTCTCTCTCCCTCTCTCTTTTGCGCTCTCTCACCCCCTCTCTTTTGCGCTCTCTCTCCCCCTCTCTTTTGCGCTCTCTCTCCACCTCTCTCTTTTGTGCTCTCTCTCCCCCCTCTCTTTTATGCTCTCCTCCCCTCTCTTTTGCGCTCTTCCCCCTCTCTTTTGCGCTCTTCCCCCTCTCTTTTGCGCTCTCTCCCCCCTCTCTTTTGCGCTCTCTCCCCCTCTCTTTTGCTGTCTCTCTCCCCCTCTCTCTTTTGCTGTCTCTATCCCCCCTCTCTTTTGCTGTCTCTCTCCCCCCTCTCTTTTGCTGTCTCCCCCCTCTCTTTTGCTGTCTCCCCCTCTCTTTTGCTGTCTCTCTCCTCTCTTTTGCTGTCTCCCCCCCTCTCTTTTGCTGTCTCTCTCCCCCCTCTCTTTTGCTGTCTCCCCCCTCTCTTTTGCCGTCTCACTCCCCCTTTCTCTTTTGCTGTCTCTCTCCCCCCTCTCTTTTGCGCTCTCTCCCCCTCTTTTGCGCTCTCTCTTCCCCCCTCTCTTTTGCGCTCTCTCTCCCCCCTTTCTTTTGTACTCTCTCCCCCTCTCTTTTGCTGTCTCCCTCCCCCCTCTCTTTTGCTGTCTCTCTCCCCTTCTCTCTTTTGCTGTCTCCCCCCCTCTCTTTTGCTGTCTCTCTCCCCCCTCTCTTTTGCTGTCTCCCCCCCTCTCTTTTGCCGTCTCACTCCCCCTTTCTCTTTTGCTGTCTCTCTCCCCCCTCTCTTTTGCGCTCTCTCCCCCTCTTTTGCGCTCTCTCTTCCCCCCTCTCTTTTGCGCTCTCTCTCCCCCCTTTCTTTTGTACTCTCTCCCCCTCTCTTTTGCTGTCTCCCTCCCCCCTCTCTTTTGCTGTCTCTCTCCCCTTCTCTCTTTTGCTGTCTCTCTCCCCCCTCTCTTTTGCTGTCTCTCTCCCCCCTGTCTCTTGCTGTCTCTCTCCCCCTCTCTCTCTCTCACCCCTCTCTATCTCTCTCCCCTCTCTCTATCTCTCTCCCATCTTCTATCTATTGCGCAACCACGCCTGGCCACGCCCCCTTCACAATCGGTCACGCCCCTTCACGTGTGGCCCCGACAATGCATGGCCACGCCCACTTCTACCGCGGCGCAGATCTTCAGCTAGGGACTCAAAGGCCAGGTGTGTTTGTCCTCGTGCTGTCTCTACTGCGCATGACAGCTTCGGACAAACACACTTGGCCGTTTATTATATAGGATTGGATTGCAAATTAGCTGCATACAAAAAAATAAATTTTAAATTGTCTCTTGAATAAATCTGTTTCCTTTTCTCTTGGTCTAACATAGAAATGTAGTAATAAAAAAGATGCAATGCTCATACTAACGTCTTACATTCAGAATAAACAGCTTTGCAGACTGGGAAAGGCTAGGGGACAGGTTTGAAAAATCTCTGAGAGCCAGTCAAGAAGCAATGTGCTGCTGATTTGCAACGCTACTGCATATTTGACTGCTCACTTCAAACAGCACTTTGCTCTGGATGCACTGTGTTAAGGAAAACTTACACACTGCAACCAGAACACAGCTCTGTTTGAAAAGAACTGTCTAACGTGGAGCAGCACTACAAACTTCTAGCGCTAGCAGTTCCTGCATGTGTCCTGTTCTTTCTGCAGACATGCTGCATTTTCTGCAATGACATCTCAGATCACTGTATGTTCTGCCTTGGGGGTGCTACCTTCTTAGAATAACATAAAAACAATGCAAATTTGATAATCAAAGTACATTGGAAACCTATTTTAAATGCTTCACTTTCTGAATCACAAAAGAAAAAAAATTGTGTATCATGTCCCTCTAATTTCTAATTGTTTGTAATCAGAAGATGAAACAGGATTTTTATGACATCACTTTTTTAACATTGCTTGATCTGTTAAAACTACATCATTCCTAGCCTATAAATTAATTGAAAGGACCATAAAATACATTAATCAACAGATGTATAATAAAAAGACAATGCAATAGCACTTACTATCAATCTTTAATGAGAAGATTTTTTCTGACAAATTTCAAAATTGATTTCAATTTGCCAGCCCCTGTATCACGTGAGAGCCATAAGCCAATCACAGATTCATATATGTATACACTGTGATCTCTTGCACATGCTCAGTAGAAGCTGGTGCCACAGAAAGTGTGTATATAAAAAATAATTAGATCATGGACGTAAAATGGAAATCGTGTTGAATTATTAAAGTTAAAGTTTGATTTTAGCTTTAATTTTAACAAATCCAATATTTTCCAGCCCACACACTATGTTATGCTATTGGCCAACTTATTATTTAAGTATGCCATACCTCCCAACATTTCAAAATTCAAAAGAGGGACCCCCCCCCCCCACCCACAGCAAAAATTTGAAATGTGGTGAGCGGGGGCGGGGGCGGGGCTTAAAAAAATCATAAGACCAAAGTAATATAAATACAATTCTAAATAAAGTCATATCTTTTAATACTCTTCGGTAGCAAATCAAACACAAGCTCAAACCACTGGTATAGCTATGTGAGCTCTGTATTTAATTAACCTTTGCAGAGACAGTGCTATATATTTTTATCTTAATTGGACATTTAATAATAGATTCTTTAAAACTGCTCTCTGCTTTCCCCATTAATATTCTAGATTCTGGCCATTAAAGTTAGCAAATATGCACAGTAACATAAGCTACACATATACATGTACACACACTCAAATACACAGAAACACACACTACGTAGCATACACTTACACATGCAGATACACACACACTACATAGCATACACTTATACATACAGATACACACACACACTACATAGTAAACACTTATACATGCAGATACACACACTATCTAGTATACACTTATACATGCAGATACACACATTTCATAGCTTACATTTATACATGCAGACACACACACTACATAGCATACACTTATACATACAGATACACACACACACTACATAGTATACACTTACACATGCAGATACACACACTACATAGTATACACTTACACATGCAGATACACACACTATATAGTATACACTTATACATGCAGATACACACACTCCATAGCTTACATTTATACATGCAGACACACACACTACATAGCATACACTTATACATGCAGATACACACACACACACACACTACATAACATACAGATATACACACACACACACTATATAGTATACACTTATACATGCAGATACACACACTTCATAGATTACATTTATACATGCAGACACACACACTACATAGCACACACTTATAGATACAGATACACACACACACTTATACATACAGATATACACACACACACACACTACACAGCTTACACTTATACATGCAGATACACACACATACACACTTATAGATACAGATAGACGCACACACTACATCATATATGGGTATCTGTAACTCATTGTATGGGGTCCTGGGGTTGGCAAGCACATTAGCTGGCAGTCTAAGGCTGCCACTGTTCGTTACCCTCGTGTTAGCACTGCTCATCTTATAAAACTGAAGGCATGCTAGTATTATCACCAGGGGTTAGACATCATCACTACCAGGGGTTAGAGGTCACCATTACCTGAGGTCAGAGGGTATACAGCCTGCCTACTACTGCTTAACCCACACACCATTACTTTTCCACAAGGAATCTAACAGGTATATAACCCTGGGAGAGAAAAGCCAGCTGCTTCTGAGTATGTGCCCAATAGAATTAATTTTTTTTTTTTTAAATGCATGGGGCAATGCGGGACAGATGGCTAGCAACCTGGGACAGACCCCTAAAATCAGGACTGTCCCGCGAAAATCGGGACAGTTGGGGGTATGGTATTCTAGTACCAGTGCAGCATTTTCTGCTAGTTAAGCTTTAAATGTAAAGATTTGACTTAAAGGACAATGCATAACATTCAAAATATGACAAGCTCTAATTCGTTAGTGCATGTAATTTTAAAACTATTGACCCTAGACTACTGTTTGTTTAAACCATGCAAAGAAACATTTTGAGTACTGTGTACCCTATAAGTGCTCCTGCTTGCACATAAAATGTTTTTATGACCCAAGAGAACTTTTTTTTTTCCCAAACCAAGTGAGAAACATTATATACTATAATTTCATGAAGATTGGGGTCACAGTTTTTTCTTCAGTCTTGTCTAAAAATGATCTTACATTTTTCAAGCACCATACAGCTTTTAAATACTGAACCAATTTACTTAATTTTTTTCTGGTATTCTGGATGACAAATAAAATGAAACATTTAAGCATTTGAAAATCACAGCCTGTTTGAATATAAATATGAAATATATATATACATATATATATATATGTAGTTTAATATGAAAAGTATATGTCTGTATATATATATATATATATATATATATATACACACATATATACGCACAAAAACACAATGCATCCTCATTAAAGGAGCTAAATTGCATCAATTACTCATTGACTGAAAGGAAAAGTCTTTAAAAATATTTGGCAGAAACCAAGGAGGACACTAAATTGAAAGCAAATACTCCACAGTTTTAATAGAATGCTTCCTACAAGTAACCGGTCACTGATTAAATAGGTGACTCACACACCAGGATCAGAGATGGGCTGAATTCTAGAATGCTGGAAGGCAAAGTTCAGCCTGTTGCATGTGAGGCAAGCCTGTGCTATAAAAAGAATGTCATCTACAGTGCTCTGGCACTAAAGGCCTTTCCGAGCTCTCCTCTTTACAAGAGTACAGTATGAATCACAATCATGCGGCAGAGATCTCTGCCAAATTCTTCTTTGCTGCTACCACTATGAGTCTATCCCTGTGAACTCTGCCAGCAGTATCTGTCCTTCAGCCAAGACCATCAAACTGAGGGCTGGAGTGGGAGGCAGACGTTTTGTTTTTATTTTTATTTTTTTCACTTTTACAACAAGGAAGCAAGAAGGCAGCCAGAATATTAAATACTATAGTCATCCGAGTGACTAAGTGGTCAAGAAAAAAACATGTACAAAGATAGGGGTAAGTTATTTACATGTTTCAAACACCAAACATCTCTGAATGAAAAACAAAATATATATATAAAATGATTTGATGCTAATGAAGGGAAGTTTTGCTGCAGTATTTGAGAAAGCCTTCAGTTTGGGTACTGAATATGAGTGGTAACCACAGTACAGTTGGCAGCTGATGGAGGTCTTGTGAACTGTCAGGGCTACACAATTAAATATGCATTTCAAGAATTCAAACAGTCAACAAACAATGTAAATCTTCAAAGATGGCTACATTCTTCATTTGTCCTCATTTTCTTAAGGCATTTGACTCCAGTTTCCCTTTATTGTGTGATTGAAGCTTTAGTGGATTCTTAGTTAACTCCTATGCGGGATGAAAAGTAATGAAAATTGATTTAAAGGCATATGGAAGTGAGGCATTAGCTTTAATCTGTAAATATGGCTATATTACAGAAAGAGAGGCACTCAACCAGGAATAAACAATGGCTCAGTAGCTTGTTCTATAGCAAATCACCACCCAGGAGCAGTCTCTTCCTCTTTGACAGGGAAGATTTCTTGAATATCAGTCTAATCCCATCTAAAAATGGACGGTCCTGAACAAAGAACATGGCAACCCCATACAATTGTTTCAGCCTTCTTGGGGCCTTGTCAGTGAGGTGCAGCAATATCTCTATAGGCACATTTGACAGGAAGGCTACATCTTTTTCCCCCCATCATCACCCTTAGGGTGACTTTAAAATGACATTACACAAACACACATACACAAGCACATTATATATAGAAACAACCCTGCGCTCACCAATGTTTTCAAATATAAGTGAAAATATAATATGTGATTAGCCCTTCCTCAGACAATTAATTAATACACTAATGCTCCACAATATTATTTATTTGAAATAACAACTGAGCTCATGCTATTTTTTATTTCTATTCAATTCCTCTATAGCAGTGTTTTTCAACCAGTGTGCCGTAGCACACTAGTGTGCCGTGAGAGATCCTCAGGTGTGCCGCGGCAGACTGACAACAGTGTGGGGGTGTCCCTCTTACAAATTTTGAAATATTGGGAGGTATGTGACAGGCTCATCAGGCATCATTTACAACCATGGCATTGACACTCATTCACAGACAATCATTATGATTGTTTGTGAATGAATGTCAATATGTCATGTATAGTTTGTAGGAGGCATGGCATGACAGCACAGTACAGTGGGTGTATATATATATACACACATACATATACACTGTATATATACATATACACTGTATATATATCCTGTATCAGGCTACAATGTGTGATTTTGTAAAATTTTGGGATGGTGGTGTGCCACAGGATTTTTTAATGTAAAAAAGTGTGCCACAGCAAAAAAAAGGTTGCAAATCACTGCTCTATAGAGAAAGATCAGCCCCGGGAATATGCACTGTAATGTAGTTAAAGGGACATTAAACCAACATTTTTTTTCTTTCATGATTCAGATAGAGCATGCAATTTTAAGCAACTTTCTAATTTACTACTATTATCATTTTTTCTTCGTTCTAAGCTAAGGAGCCAGACCATTTTTGGTTCAGAACCTGGACGGCACTTGTTTATTGGTGCTGTCCAATCAGCAAGGGCAACCCAGGTTGTGAACCAAAAACGTCTGGCTTCTAAACTTACATTATTGCTTTTCAAATACAGATAGCAAGAGAATGAAGAAAAATTGATAATAGGAGTAAATTAGAAAGTTGCTTAAAATTGCATGCTCTATCTGAATCATGAAAGAAAACATTTGGGCTCAGTGTCCCTTTAATAGTTCAGATGATATTGCTTCTGATATTGCTTATTTAATGCATCATGAATACATTAAAAACACACATGTGGAGGAATGGAGGGAATGGAGCTAATGTTAATTCATCCCTTCAATGTTCTCTAAAAATATGGTTACACTCTGTTTGGAATGAATGTTTCACACATTCCAAACAAAACGGAACATTCTTTCTGCTTTATACAGTATGTTAATAGCCAAACTCTTACTCTAATAGATAATCAGCCTTTTAACAACTATTGTCCTATAAATTATAATCATACTCAGTACCTACAGCAAACAATCCAGCATTTGAATGTTTCTGATTTACATATTAAATTGTTATTTTTATAAACAAAACATTTTGGTAACATATTGTGGCTAAAAATAATTAGGTTACAAACTCTAATGCATTTTAATGTGTTCAACTGCAAACAAGTTCCATTGAAACATAGTCAAGTGGTTGACGCACACAGTGTTAAAAAGCCTTTACTTATTGGTCAGTTTCAATGTCAACAATGGTAGAAACGTACCTTCCTATCTGTCCCTGAAAGGGTCAATTGAGGAAATGTGACAGCACAAATTATGATGGTAAAAAACAGAAATTCACAGAGGACAAGGATGCTTAGCGATGTCTGAATTTAAATGTATCCTGGCATTGTTCCATCAAGACATACATGTTTTGGATATTCCTTGGAGGTCAAAATACATTACAAACACATGGCAGACAGTACAAAGCAATGTATGTAAGAATGGTTCATTTATGTTTATTATGTAGCAACAAAGGCACAATGAATTTCGTAAAGGGAAGAATACAAATAAAGAGAAACACAAGGTTACATAAAAAAACTGTCTTTGGTAACGGCTCTCAGGAATTATAAAGCATAGAAATTAAGACAATGGCCTCTATTTATCAAAGTCTGGCGGACCTGATCCGACAGTGCAGATCAGGTCCGCCAGACCTCGCTGAATACGGAGAGCAATACGCTCTCCGTATTCAGCATTGCACCAGCAGCTCACAAGAGCTGATTTTGCAACGCCGTCCCCTGCAGAATCGCGGCCAATCGGTGTCAATCAACCCGATCGTATTCGATAGATAGGCCCCAATTGATTTAAAGGGATATGAAACCCTTTTTTTTCATGATTCAGATAGCGCATGCAATTTTAAGCAACTTTCAAATTTACTCCTATTATCAAATTTTCTTCGTACTCTTGGTATTTTTATTTGAAAAAGCAGGAATGGAAGCTTAGGAGCTGTGGGCCCATTTTTGGTTCAGACCCTGGGTAGCGCTTGCTAAATGTAGCCACCAATGAAGATAGTTTTATTGAGCAATAGATCTTGGTTTAGTAGTGAGTCTTTATTTTAAAGGGATATGAAACCCAAATTACTTTCTTTCGTGAAAGAACATGCAATTTTTCAGATTTACTTCTAATATCAAATTTGCAACGCAATACAGGGAACTAGCTGAACACATCAGGTGAGCCAATGACAAAAGGCATATATGTGCAGCCACTGTAGCCACCAATCAGCAGCTAGTTCCCAGCAGTGCATTGCTGCTCCTGAGACTACTTAAGTATTCTCCTCAACAAAAGATTAAAAAAGAGCAAAGCAAATTAGATAATAGAGGTAAATAGGAAAAATAAAATTCTAAATTCCCTGCTCTATCTGAATTTTGAAAGTTTCATTTTGATTTTACTGTCCCTTTAAAAAGAAGGCATTAGGTTCTAGTGCGTGTAACTGAAAAAAGCTGCAAAATGGCACATGAACATTCATAATGTAAAATGTATAATAATACCAATCAGTGCATAAAACATCAGGTCATTTTGAAATGTTGGGTAAAAAACATAATGCATTATACAGCGCTGCGGAATCTGTTGGCGCTCTACAAATACCTGATAATAATTATGCATGAAGATACTGATGAAGTTTTTCTAATAGCAATGTTACCCAACATTTTGTTCTCTCTGAATATCTGTAAAATTCATATGACACTTTTTATGGTTGCAACACTTTGAGGACTTCATTAATACAAAGAGGTAAACGTAAATATATGTATTCAGTATTATATAATGCTACATAGCAGTGCTGACTTGTTTGCACATGTGCAGAAACTCTCCTTCAGATTCCTGCAGTGTAAGCAAGATTTCATAATGGCAGCACAAATGATTAAAGGGAGGTGCATGAAATGTATTAGCGCTTTTGCTCAAACGCAAACTCTGGTGGAAGTAAACTTCTAACATGGGCAGGATAGTGTGTGTGTTACACGTTGAAAGTAAATTGTACACTTCAGATATCACAACCACGTTACCTTCTCCCAATGGAACCCGTTATGTAGTACAGTAGTTAAGAATATTTAACATTCCAATGTTCTTCACATAGCAGAAAATGTTCTTTTCATTTTTAAATATATCTTTTATATATATAGATAGATATATATAATTATTATTTTTAATTTTTAAATATCAATACCTATATATCTATTTGAATATATACACACACATAATATATATATATATATATATATATATATATATATATATATATATATATATATATAAAAGCTATATACATATATATATAAAAAGAAGATTTTCTTCTATTGTGAAGAATATAGGAATTTGAAGTATTAATAAGTACCTTTGGGTTTAGTGCACATTATTATTATTATTATTATTATTATTATTATCATTCCAACAGATTCATCAGTGCTATAAACATAGGCGATATACAAGGTAACATTTATAGGGATAAAATGGGTAGAGGGCCCTGCCGAGAGTTGCATTGTTGTAGTCAGCTCTTATGAAGGTGACCTACAAACAGTAGGGCTCTTAGGCTTACATGCTAAGGGGGTTCAAGGTGATAGCAATGGAAGAGAGTAACTGGGATTAGGAAAGGTTAGTGTAGGTTGTATGCATCATTGAACAGTAGAGTCTTTAGGGAGCGCTTGAAGCTTTCAAAACTAGGGGAGAGTCTTGTGGAGCGAGGCAGAGAGTTCCACAAGATGGGAGCCAGTCTGGAGAATTCCTGTAAACGTGAATGTGAGGAGGTAACAAGAGAGGAGGAAAGTAGGAGGTTGTGAGCAGAGCAAAGGGTATGGGAGGGAGAGTATCTGGAGACAAGGGGGCCGATTTATCAAAGTCAATCTCGAAGCATTCGCGATGTGCTATACGCTCGCCATACATCGATGGAATGAATCTACATTCGATAGCCTCATTTATCAACAAGTCTGTCAAAAACATGCGTCAAGTCCGGTGCATTTGGCATCAGACTGTTGATAAATAAAAGTCACCGATGTTGTGGATATTCTTTGTCATGAAAATGATCTACCATGAATGTCCAACTTTATTTATACCATTTCATTACTGTCTATGAACAATCACATTTCTCTAAAGCTATTTTTTTTATTTTTCATCTGTTAATGTCCAAGAAATAGCTAGATTTACACCTGAACAAACAATAATATCTCATAGAAAGTTATTTTTCTATTTTTTTTATATCCAAAAACTGATATATGATATTTTCACATAAATTAATGTGTATTTGTATTTCTAGAAATCATGATATGCTTATCTCATGTTTGTTTGTTTTTAAATGATAATTAATGTTAGAATTTGTACATATATCTTTGCACATACTTGTGTATATATATATATATATATAAATATATATATGTTATGTCAGAAATCTTTTGTTGTCTTTCATATCTCTGTATTTATTTATACCATTATATGTATGTCATGTAAATATATAATTATTCTGAGCAAGAATAATTGCGAATATAACATGTAATAAGGGTATCATATGGATATTTTAAGAGCTGGGCCAGTTTTCTTTCTGCACCTGTGTATCACTTCCTGATTGAGTCTAGTTTTAAACACCACTACTACACAGGTGTTAAAAAATGGGCTGGCATTTAAGATGACATTTCTTAATGAAAATGAAATTCAAGAGAAGGAAGAAAATACGATGACATTAATGAGGTGATTTTAATTTCTGCTGTATCTGATTCATGACAGTTTAGTGTTAGGTAGACTATCCCTTTGAGCTGTCAGCTTAAGAGTATATTGAATCAAACATCATTTGATTATTAAAATCATTGTCAAAAATATTACACTGTGTGGCCTAATGTCATCATCAATGTTTATCTTTAATACTAATTTCACATATACATAAGATCGAAGTATATTACACAATGTAACAAATGGCACTTACAAGTTCTGATGAGTGATCAATGACACAAGTATAGAGCAATTTGATTCATTAGTGATAGTAGAAAATGTATATTTAAATCAGATTGGCTGATTTAATTAATCACGTGATTATAAATTTCCCAATAAAAAGTGGTGGAAAATTTTACTAGTTTAAGGATTGTTTAGGAGTTTGAGTATTGCGTCAAATTTGTTGCAAAGTATTGCTTCAAATTTGGTGCGAAGTATTGCGTCAAAGTTGGTGCAAAGTATTTCTTCAAATTTGGTTCAAGGTATTGCTTCAAATTTGCTGCGAAGTATTGCTTCAAATTTGGTGCAAAGTATTGCGTCCAATTTGGTGCGAAGAGTGGGACTAGTATTACATGCGTTAAACATGGTGCAGATAGATTTATCAAAAAAAGGAAATTAGCTATATTATGTAAAGTATTTATTTCATTTTTATCCTTATATCTACTAGTGCTGCTGCCAGACAGGCATTACCTGTCATTATAAACCTACATGGTAGGCTAAAATGATGGAAAAACAAATAAGAGTAAATAAGAATAAACCAAAGATTTCTAAAAATGCTTTTGAAATTAATCTGTCCCTTGAAATTACATGTGATTATAATATTGTTATTTAACATATTAATTAGATACTGAACATGTGTCTTTGTTGGCTTTGTTTTAATCAACTTTCTAATTTACTTTTATTATCTAATATGCTTCATTCTCTTGCAGCATCGAACATAACCTTTCTGTGTTTTCAGACTCCCATTGATTTCTATGGCATTAGCAGCCTCAAAGGTGACGGTTTGAAGGATAGGTATGCTGCGTTGGAACAGATGCGAGCGTACCTGTTGAATGTTTGATAAATTGGGAAGAGGTTCAAATAGAGTCGAATGTGAAGGTGGATCATCAGTATTCCGCTCGAATAGTCGAATATGAAGGCAGATGATCAGTAATACACTCGAATAACACAAGCATCGATATGCGTCGGATTGATCTCACGGGAGTGTATATTACATTGAAAATTTCAACAATTTCACAATATTGACGCTTTGTTAACTATGGCGGATCACATTTGCGTCTGATTTGACGCGGAATTACAGTGTATTATCAGTTGAAGCATTGATAAATCGGCCCCAAGGTCTGAGATGTAGGGGGGAGCAGTGCAGTTGAGGGCTTTGTATATCACAGTGAGAAATTTGTGTTTTATTCTGGAGGCAAGAGGAACCCAGTGAAGGGATTGGCAGAGAGGTGATGCAGATGAAGAGCGAAGAGTAAGGAAGATAAGCCTGGCAGAGGCATTCATTACGGATTGTAAAGGAGCTAGGAGCACATGAAGAATTGATTTACTCCTGTCGGGTTTTGTGCATATGCATGTGTGCTAAACCTGACAGGAGTTATATTAGGGTGCGTTATGTATTTATATAAAATATTGAAAAATATTATTAATAAAAATAAATAATTACTATAGAGGTTCTTAGAATAATTAGAATGTAAAATATTTACATTAAATACCTAGTAAAACACATTTTATCATACTAAAATTGATTAAAAATGCATTTTCGGGTTATTGAGTGGAAAGGGCTCCAAAGTGTGTGTGTGTATATATATATATATATATATACAGTATCTCAAAAATGTAAGTACACCCCACACATTTTTGTAAATATTTTATTATATCTTTTCATGTGACAACACTGAAGAAATTACACTTTGATACAATGTAAAGTAGTGAGTGTACAGCCTGTATAACAGTGTGAATTTGCTGTCCCCTCAAAATAACTCAGCACACAGCCATTAATGTCTAAACCGTTGGCAACAAAAATGAGTACACCCCTAAGTGGAAATGTCCAAATTGGGCCCAAAGTGTCAATATTTTGTGTGGCCGCTATTATTTTCCAGCACTTCCTTAACCCTCTTGGGCATGGAGTTCACCACAGCTTTACAGTTTGCCACTGGAGTCCTCTTCCACTCCTCCATGACGACATCACGGAACTGGTGGATGTTAGATACCTTGCGCTCCCCCACCTTCCGTTTGAGGATGCCCCACAGATGCTCAATAGGGTTTAGGTCTGGAGACATGCTTGACCAGTCCATCACCTTTACATTTAGCTTCTTTATCAAGGCAGTGGTCGTCTTGGAGGTGAGTTTGGGGTCGTTATCATGTTGGAATACTGCCCTGCGGCCCAGTCTTTGAAGGGAGGGAATCATGCTCATGTCAAAGTATATGTTGGCTTTCATGGTTCCCTTAATGAACTGTAGCTCCCCAGTGCCGGCAGCACTCATGCAGGCCCAGACCATGACACTCCCACCACCATGCTTGATTGTAGGCAGGACACACTTGTACTCCTCACCTGGTTGCTGCCACACATGTCTGACACCATCTGAACCAGTAATCCATGTCCTTAGTCTGTTTGTCTTCAGCAAACTGTTTGCAGGCTTTCTTTAGAAGAGCCTTCCATCTTGGATGACAGCCATGCAGATCAATTTGATGCAGTGTGCGGCGTATGGTCTGAGCACTGACAGGCTGACCGCCCACCCATTCAACCTCTGCAGCAATGCTGGCAGCACTCATAGGTCTATTTCCCAAAGACAACCTCTGGATTTGATGCTGAGCACGTGCACTCAACTTCTTTGGTCAACCATGGGGAGGCCTATTCTGAGTGGAACCTGTCCTGTGTCTTGTCTACCATGCTGCAGCTCAGTTTCAGGGTCTTGGCAATCTTTTTATTGCCTAGGCCCTAGGCCATCTTTAAGTAGAGCAACAATTCTTTTTTTCAGATCCTCAGAGAGTTCTTTGCCATGAGGTGCCATTTTGAACTTCCAGTGACCAGTATGAGAGAGTGTGAGAGCGATAACACCAAATTTAACACACCTGCTCCCCATTCACACCTGAGACTTTGTAACACTAACGAGTCACATGACACCGGGGAGGGAAAATGGCTAATTTGGCCCAATTTGGACATTTTCACTTAGGGGTGTACTCACTTTTGTTGCCAATGGTTTAGACATTAATGGCTGTGTGTTGAGTTATTTTGAGGGGACAGCAAATCTACATTATTATACAGGCTGTACACTCACTACTTTACATTGTAGCAAAGTGTCATTTCTTCAGTGTTGTCACATGAAAATATATAACAACATATTTACAAAAATGTGAGGGGTGAACTCACTTTTGTGAGATACTGTGTATACATGTGTAATATATGTGCATATATGTATGTATAAACATATGTATATACTGTATGTATGTATATATATATATATATATATATATATATACACATATATATAAGCACAGAGAGGCTCAATACCATTGTTAGCCTGTTCTATGGCAATTTACCACCTAGGTGCAGCTTCTTTTAGCACAGCAATGCTTTTCACAGAGAAGAACTTTCCTGTAGTATATCAGTTTGATCCCGCCTATTATGGTCAGTCCAGCAACGAAATACCAGGCAATTCCTCTCCGAACAAGGAACACAGCAACCCCAGACGATCATTGCGGCCTTCATTGGGCCTCGTCAGTGAGGTGTCGCCATATTCCTCTAAGCACACTGAGCAAGGAGTCCACGTCTGGTTCCCCCTTTTTCCCATAGGGAGACTAAATACACATAGAGAGAAGCACACTCACAGGAACGAACAACTGGCTCAATACTATTGTTAGGATGTTCTATGGTGATTTACCACCTGGGTGCAGCTTCTTTTAGCCCAGTAATGCTTTTCACAAAGAAGAACTTTCCTATAGTATATCAGTTTGATCCCGCCTATTACAGTCAGTCCAGCGCCAAAACGATCGTCTAGGGTTGCTGTGTTCCTTGTTCGGAGAGGAATTGCCTGGTATTTCGGCGCTGGACTGACCGTAATAGGCGGGATCAAAATCCTGCTTCGTGCAAAGCCAAGAACAACTTTGAAAAAAAAGGAAAAGGCCCAAGGACACTGACCCACAGATAGTCCACAAGCCTTGCTAGAAACCGCAGGAACTAGACTCGACCAAGTCAACAGCTTCCAAGTGACACCGTCGCCCAGCAGTCAGTTTCCAAACAACACACCCCTTACTAAAGAAAGGGAACAACTACTGTATTCTTCCACAAAGAAGAAAAGACACAGAGAAAACATGATTGTACTTGTAAAGGCGCTGCTCATTTTATCAACCTTGAAAGGAGGAAAGGCTGAGTAGACCTCGCTGGGGATTGAACTTGCAATCCTCGGTTTGCTCCAGTGCAGAGAAGCCACAGTGTATTAGTATGCTGAGCTATCTGTCCAGCTAGCATAAGGAATTCCAGAAAAAAATTAAAAAAAAAGGGCACAACGAGTCTTAAATAAAAAGACAGAGCAAAAACCAGAGAAACTGGGTCAGGCTAACAGAGACCTAACCAGTCTCAGAGAAACAAGGGGAGGCAACGCCCAGACCCCAGAAATACAGAAACCACGGGATAAGGCCGGGAGTCTGAAACAGAGAGAGGATCTTCCCCTAACACAGTGCAACTGCACTCAAGAAAGCAACTGAAGACGAAGGTCCCCAAGGCGCAAAAAAGGTATCTCAGAATACCGAAATATTAAAAAACGAAACCTTGTGCAGCTAGCTCAGATAGGTCTGACGAACAACACCTGAAGCAAAAACACTGCACGCTGCAGTCATCTAAAAATGACTCTGAAACTTAAATACTTGCAGGGCAAGTAGAAAGCAGCTGAAGATAGGATCCTTCAGATTGTTAAGTATCCACTAACCAGCGGATAACGTTGCAGGCTATCTAAGAGCTGCCAGTCCTTCCCACAAACCTTGAATGTGGAGAAAGGCTTACTGTACCTCGAATGCTCTGATGACGAAATAGCAGAGCAACAGATCTCAGATCCTGCTCCAACACCAGACCAGCCCAAGCAACAGACATGTCTGATAGACAGGGGGACAGAAAGACCCCAACCACAAGCCCCCAGGGAATGGAATAAAAAAAGGGGGACTCACCCACCCCAACAGAACTCGGGTGTCAACCCAATCCGCTCCTCCAAAATAAGGCACTCTCAAGGAGAACCCCCTAGGACCTGGAACAGAGAAAAGTGCAATAGATCCGGAGGAAGACCTGTCACAACTCTCTTAGACAATCTCTATGTAGAGAGATCAATTTCCAATAGGTGGAACAGAGTCCACAGAGCAGCAGATGCTTTTGCAGAAAGTCTCTCCCTGCATCTCCGGACTCTAACTTTAACCCATGCTCTACTGAGAGGCTGACATGATTACTTAAAACTCCAGTCCCATGCCGAAGAATACTACCCTCCATAAGAGACTATCGAAACCTTCTGACACTTCTCTGCTAAACTCCTGGGACGAAAGGCAAAGAATGACTGGGAGATGAGGGAAGTGGGAGGAGTATTTAAGCCTTTGGCTGGGGTGTCTTTGCCTCCTCCTGGTGGCCAGGTTCTGAATTCCCAAAAGTAATGAATGCAGCTGTGGACTTTTTCCATTTATGAAGAAAATAAAACCAAATTTTAAATGCAAAATTTGAGGAATAAAAAAAATCTAGAAATGTTAAATTACCATAATCTAATACACACATATTTTGTATATATCTATACACATGCACATGCACGTGTCACATTATTGGTGCTCATCACCTAGGTGCAATGGAGAAACTGTTTAATAGACAAGCGCATGTGAGGAGCTTGTGCAAGCAAATGAATAGGGCTCAATTTTCATTGCAATACAGGTAGAATGACTTATGTTATCATGCACATTAAATTGTATCTGGCTCCATAAAAAGGCGTTTCTGCATCTCTGCCTTACAGCAAAATGCCAAAAATTTGTGGAAGTGCAAAATGATGGATTAGATACGGCATGAAAGAACAAGTATAGTAAACTATTTAAACGCTTTGAGATTGTAATATAAAATAGTTAAAGGCACAATGTACTGTAAAATTGGTTTCCCCTTAATGTGTTTACGACTTGAAATTGTTTAAAATGTATAGGAAATTGCTCATTTAGGTTTATTTCTGTGAAATAGCTGTCTCTAGTAACTGAAACCACAACCCGGTGAAATGAGATGAGCTTCCAGGTAACTCAGACCACATTAGTTTATCTCTCTATAATTACATCTCCTTATCTTATCTCTCTATATACAGTGAAACCAATACTTAGGGAGAACAAAGAATATGAACCACCCTGGGAGGGTAATGTCTTCTAAACCATCTTTTCTACATAACTTTTCTGTAACCAGTACTTACGTAGTAAAATATTCAGTATAGGTAGGGGATACAACCAGCAAAATCAGCAATTTCAAATCACTAAATAAAAGTAAATGAGCCATTACTAAACAATTTAATACACTCCAGCAGCTAAAATGGATTATTTGTGTCATGAAGACCTCATGATTTTAGGTTGTAAGGGATTAACTTTTTCACAGAACACTTTTATTTCACAGATTATCATTAAATACATTATTAAATATACAACATTAGACAATATTACTCCCACCCGGTTACTTCATAATGCCACCCGGCTGGCAAAATTTTCTTAGGAGAACATTACACGGCTTTTTAAACATTGTATAAGTATAGCCACTACAAATTCACACTGTAACGTATGTTTATTTTTTGTAGAGTGAACGCATTGTATGAAATGTGATATATAATTAAAACAAGTTTGTTACAGTGCAGACGCTATATTAGAAGTAAACCCTTTCAGTACAGTGTAAACTGCTCACAATTCTGCATCTTCTTTCACTTGAGTCTCCAATATTTAGTAAAGGTGTAACCAGGAACTCAGAATATAACCACTATGACATGATATTTGTCCTTTCAATGAAAAATAATAATATTATAGATAGATAGATAGATAGATAGATATTATCATGGACATAATTCAAATTCTTCTATTTTTCTGTTTGAAAAGACTCCAGCAGATCTAAGACCACTGACCAAAATTTGTGAATGGATTTCAAAATGTGTAAGTGGCACCTCCCATTGTTAGCTGTCTACATTTTTGTAACCACTTGAATACTTTTGGTCAACCACTATAAAGTAAACAGACTTTCCCAAATGTTTTTGTTTTCCTTAACGGCAAAGCAATAACTCATTAGGAAAGTTGTGTGAAATAACTGCACTTTTATGTTGTTGCTAACCAGGCTTTTTTATGATTTATGGCAAAGTTGTTTTTCAGTTAAAAGATACCAAGGTTGTAAAAAGCCAAACAGTCAGTGTTAATATCTTGACTACAAGGGAAATGTTTTAGACTTGGAAATGCTGTCAACCCCAACTGTAGTGGCTTAAAAAAAGTTCACATTTAAATTTACTATTAATGGACTTTTGACCACTGTAACTTTACAAAGTTTAAATTTCTTCCAAGTATACAATATCTATTACATTCAAAGCTTTATGAAGTATTTCTTAAAGGGACATTGCAGCCACAATTAGAATCCACATAGATTGTTTTCAGTTTTGAATAGAAGCATTTTTTGTAATATACATGTATTAGCAATAATACTTCTAATAAAAGCTATAGCTGTTTCAAAAGTGTATTCTAGTATGCAGTGTGCACCAGCATTTTAAACATAGCACTTGCTCAGAGGGCCTTAGGTGCTTGAACCATCTGGTAATGACTTCATTTGTTAATTGCTAACATGATACAAGCCCCACTGGCACTCTGAATAGCTGCAGTATTTAAAATGCTGGTACACACTCGGCTCCAGAACAAATGAAATGGGGGGGCATTTTTTTTTCATGAGGGGGCACGCATTTTTTAAAAAGCATTTATGAGAGTCAAAATAAGAGGAGAGTGAGGGGATATATCCCTTACAAGAGAAATAAAATAATGCTACACTGTGCAATTACCACTCAGAGTGACATCAGTGTTTCTACTCAAATACACTCGCAACAGAAGCACTTTTAATCCATACTGCACTGAGACTATAGTGGCTATATCAAGCACATGCATATAGAGAGTTAACTACTGGTTAATGTAATAAGCTGGTAATGTTAGTAAGCAACATAAAATATGCGTGACGTGAAGATATATTAGCATCAGGAAACTACACGCTTTGCCTGTACAAGGTCGTCAGTGACCTGCTATGCCAGTCACAGGCTCAGAGCGAATGCTGCCCACCAGCCCGGTGGGTATATAATGTGGGCACAGGGCAGGGTCAAAGCTCGGTTAACACTGTATAAAATGGTCAATAGAAAAGCTTGGGACTTACTGTGATACAGCAACCGGTGTGCGCCTCCGAGGGCCGCCATGTTTATGTAAAGTGGAAGCATTCCCTTAGTTAGTGTGCTGCTGCTGTCGGATGAGAAGGGCTCCTTCCCCTACTGCTTGTTTTGCAGGCATTGGACTGTAACTTGAGCATGACACGCATATGGGCTGGACAAGAGGTTGGCATTCTATAAGGAACCACCCACTATGTGTGACTGGTATAGATAGACATGTCATGCTGGGAACACCTACTGCGTGTGACTGCTATATACACACTATAATAGGAACACCCTCACCATGATTGATATGTACACAATTTGAGTGGTTGCTGGTATCATTTGTGAACTGTTCCCATTGAGTGACTGGTTTACAAAGTTTTTTAAGAACGTTTACAGTTCGGGGCTGGTGTCATAGCTACCCTAGGTGAAGGCGCATTGTGTGTAAGAGATTTATTCTATACAGTCTCCCTGTAAGAGTCTGGTTTGCACACATTGTGCAGGGAACAGTTTCTGTGTGTTGCTTGTAAAAGGTCAGCATCATTCTACTGAGAAAGTGATACACAAACAATATGCTGTGTGAATACCCACTTGGTGTGACTGGTATCATAACTAGGGTTACCACCTTTCCAGAATTATGACACACTTATTTATACAAGAAAAGTAAACCACCAAATCTCTTGGACAAAATATTTGAACCAAAATTTTCTTTATAAGAAGGCTATATAAGCCTATACCTGACCAAGATCCAACACCCAGCACAAAACACAAAGTCAGCGATAAGCAGGGAGCAACCAAACGGACCAAGCCGTTTTACTCACGCGACCTTATGGCTTCTGAAAATGAAGCAAATCTTTGTAACATCTTCGGCCCAGATTACCGCTAAATCCTTCCTGCTTTCTGCACCGGAGCGAAAAGTACTCCAGTCCCACAAATTGATTCCAATCGGCCACACAGGAAGTAGGTATAGCCTCTCCGTGAAACGCTGCCGGTCACGTGTATTCAGCTCCAATCTTCGGCTGGTGTTATTATCTTAATATTAATTCAAAGTGGAGTATGAATACAAAGAGCTGCTACAACTCGAAGAAGAGAAGCGAGTTCCTCCACTCGCAAAAAAGTATAGAAAAACAACAAGGAGTCTTCTTCTTAAATGAATATTCTTTCTACTCTGGTTTTAACGATTTAGCTAATAAACTGGAATATTCTCATTTAAGAAGAAGACTCATCGTTGTTTTTCTACACTTATTTATGCAATAACAACATTATTTTTTTGAGGTGGCACAGCATTCCATTTGGGCGGGCATTGCCCGTCAATACCCCCCCCCATCGGAGCCAACCCTGTGCTAGTGCACTGAGAATATCTAGCTATGCTTCACATGCACGCACAGAGAAAAATGTTTACACTAAAACAGAACTTTTACTAGAAGCATTTTTGTATATTGCAAATATGTTTCTATTCAAATATGTAATTCATTTATGTCCCTTTAAGGTGCAATAACTAGCAGCATTTTGTAGCTGCAAAAAAAAAAAAAAAACAGGTGCAAAACATGTTAACCAACATATAGGATGTAAATAACTGGTATTCAGTTTACTGAAATCATTGTGGGCAGGAAATACTTAAATCTATACTAAAAGTGATTTTTTTAGTAAGGTGTTTATATACAGTATATATATATATATATATATATATATATATATATATATATATATATATATATAAAATAAAAAGTTAAAAGGACCATTAAATACTTTAGAATAGTGTAAAAAAAGTGCATAATAAAATACAATGCAATCGCATTTACAATTCATTTTAAAAGAGCAATAGATCTTTTCTACTACATTTCAAAATTTCCTTTAATTTGCCGGCTCCCTGTAATATGCGGCAGTCATCAGCCAATCACAGACACATATACATAAATACTGTGAACTCTTGTAAATGCACAGTAGGAGCTGGTGCCTAAGAAAGTTTGCATATAAAAAGACTGCGTAGCTTCATTATGGAAGTAAAATGGAAAGTCTTATAAAAGGACTTGCCCTGTCTGACTCATGAAAGTTTAATTTTGACTTTGGTGTTCCTTTAAACTGAATCGAGTCTTATGTGCAGAAACCAAAGCACACAAAGCTTGTTATAGTTACATGTTTTTAATTTTTTGTTTTGTTTATTGTTTAAAAATATAGATAGCGCCTTTCCTATTCATTCCCCAGCATTGTTATGTTAATAATCACATGGCTAGATTACGAGTTTTGCGTTAAGCTGAAAAAGCAGCGTTAACAGGTCCTAACGCTGCTTTTTCACTACCGTTGCTATTACGAGTCTTGCAGGTTTAGGGGCACCGCACACTTCTTTGGCCTTACCGCAAAACGACTTACGTAAACTTTGTAAACCCTTTTTTCTATGGGACTTCCATAGCGCTACTATTACGAGTCTGTCCTGGGAGGCCAAAAAGTGAGCGGTACATCCTCTACCTCCAAGATCCGTAACACATTCTAAAGTCAGTAGTTATGAGTTTTACACTACAACGCCATAGCATAAAACTCATAACTAAAGTGCTAAAAAGTACACTAACACCCATAAACTACCTATTTACTCCTAAACCGAGGCCCTCCCGCATCGCAAACACTATAATAAAAATTTTAACCCCTAATCTGCCGCTCCGTACATCGCCGCCACTATAATAAACATATTAACCACTA
Organism: Bombina bombina; assembly: GCF_027579735.1. Classification (NCBI taxonomy): domain Eukaryota; kingdom Metazoa; phylum Chordata; class Amphibia; order Anura; family Bombinatoridae; genus Bombina; species Bombina bombina. The sequence continues at coordinate 269,468,317 of NC_069504.1, forward strand.
AACCGCCGCACTCCCACCTCGCAAACACTAGTTAAATATTATTAACCCCTAATCTGCCGCCCCTAACATCGCCGCCACCTACATTTTACTTATTAACCCCTAATCTGCCGTCCCCAACGTCGCCGCCACTATATTAAATGTATTAACCCCTAAATCTAAGGCTAACCCTAACACCCCCTAACTTAAATATAATTTAAATAAATCTAAAGAAAATTACTTTAATTAACTAAATTATTCCTATTTAAAATTAAATACCTATAAAATAAACCCTAAGATAGCTACAATATAACTAATAGTTACATTGTATCTAGCTTAGGGTTTATTTTTATTTTACAGGCAAGTTTGTATTTATTTTAACTAGGTAGAATAGTTACTAAATAGTAATTAACTATTTAATAACTACCTAGCTAAAATAAATACAAATTTACCTGTAAAATAAAACCTAACCTAAGTTACAATAACACCACACTGCAATTAAATAAATTAACTAAATTAAAAACAATTAAATAAATTAAATTAAATTAAATTAGCTAACTCACAAAAAAAAACAATCACTAAATTACATAAAATAAAAAACAAATTACAGATCTTTAAACTAATTACACCTAATCGAATAGCCCTATCAAAATAAAAAAGCCCCCCAAAATAAAAAAAAACCCTAGCCTAAACTAAACTATCAATAGCCCTTAAAAGGGCCTTTTGCGGGGCATTGCCCCAAAGAAATCAGGTCTTTTACCTGTAAAAAAAAAATACAAACAACCCCCCCAACAGTAAAACCCACCACCCACACAACCAACCCCCCAAATAAAATACTAGCTAAAAAAAAACCTAAGCTCCCCATTGCCCTGAAAAGGGCATTTGGATGGGCATTGCCCTTAAAAGGGCATTTAGCTCTATTGCAGCCCAAAGCCCTAACCTAAAAAATAAACCCACCCAATACACCCTTAAAAAAAACACTAACCACCTGAAGTTCAACTTACTGTTCTTAAGACCGGACATCCATCCTCAAGGAAGCGGCAAAAGTCTTCATCCAACCGGGCCGAAGTCCTCAACAAAGCCAGGAACTTTAATCCTATTGGCTTATCCAATCAGCCAATAGGATTAAGCTTGCATTCTATTGGCTGATTTGAACAGCCAATAGAATGCAAGCTCAATCCTATTGGCTGATTGCATCAGCCAATAGGATTTTTTCTACCTTAATTCCGATTGGCTGATAGAATTCTATCAGCCAATCGGAATCTAAGGGACGCCATCTTGGATGACATCATTTAAAGGAACCTTCCATTCAGTAAGAAGACTCCTGATGAAGAGGATGCTCCACGTCGGATGTCTTGAAGATGGACCCGCTCCACGTCGGATGGATGAAGATAGAAGATGCCGTCTGGATGAAGACTTCAGCCCGTCTGGAGGACCACTTTGCCCGGCTTGGATGAAGACTTCTTCCAGCTTCATTGAGGACTTCGGCCCGGTTGGATAAAGACTTCTGCCGCTTCCTTGAGGATGGATGTCCGGTCTTCAGAACAGTAAGTTGATATTCAGGGGGTTAGTGTTAGGTTTTTTTAAGGGTGTAATGGGTGGGTTTATTTTTTAGGTTAACGCTTTGGGCTGCAATAGAGCTAAATGCACTATTAAGGACAATGCCCATCCAAATTCCCTTTTCAGTGCAATGGGGAGCTTAGGTTTTTTAGTTAGTATTTTATTTTGGGGGTTGGTTGTGTGGGTGGTGGGTTTTACAGTTGGGGGGGTTGTTTGTATTTTTTTTACAGGTAAAAGAGCTGATTACTTTGGGGCAATGACCCGCAAAAGGCCCTTTTAAGGGCTATTGATAGTTTAGTTTAGGCTAGGGTTTTTTTATTTGGGGGGGGGGGGCTTTTTTATTTTGATAGGGCTATTAGATTAGGTGTAATTAGTTTAAAGATCTGTAATTTGTTTTTTATTTTCTGTAATTTAGTGTTTTGTTTTTTTGTGATTTAGCTAATTTAATTTATTTAATTGTATTTAATTTAGTTAATTTATTAAATTGTATTTAATTTAGTTAATTTATGTAATTGTAGTGTAGTGTTAGGTGTAATTGTAACTTAGGTTAGGTTTTATTTTACAGGTCAATTTGTATTTATTTTAGCTAGGTAGTTATTAAATAGTTAATAACTATTCTACCTAGTTAAATGAAATTCAAACGTGCCTGTAAAATAAAAATAAACCCTAAGCTAGTTACAATATAACTATTAGTTATATTGTAGCTAGCTTAGGGTTTATTTTATAGGTATTTAGTTTTAAATAGGAATAATGTAGTTAATGATAGTAATTTTCTTTTTCTCAGCCGGCTCTCCCCATTGATGCCTATGGGGAAATCGTGCACGAGCACGTACAACCAGCTCACCGCTGACTTAAGCAGCGCTGGTATTGAAGTGCGGTATGGAGCACAATTTTGCTCTACGCTCACTTCTTGCCTTTTAACGCCAGGTTTGTAAAAACCCATAATACTAGCGCTGTAGGTAAGTGAGCGGTGAGAAAAAACTGCTCATTAGCATCGCATAGCCCCTAACGCAAAACTCATAATCTGGCGGTAAGATTGCCTGTCTCTAAGCCCCTGCAGGCTGTCCCTTATCTCAATGCTTTTTTTTTTTTAGCTTTTTACAATCTTGCACTACAGTCAAACAGTGCTAGTTCATGTGTGCCATATATATAACATTGTGCTCACTCCCATGTAAAATGATAATGGGTTCAAAAGAACCAACACTGATTGGCTAAAATGCAGGATTCTGAAAAGCACTGGAGCAGTCTACAGAGGCTTAGATACAAGGTAATCACAGAGGTAAAAATGTATTAATATAACACAGAGGTAAAAAGTATATTAATATAACACTGTTGATTATGCAAAATTGCAGAATGGGTAATAAAGGGATTATCTATATTTTTAAACAATAATAATTTCCAAGTAGACGCCATTTTGAAACGGCTACCTTGCATTCAACTTCAGTGTACAGCGGTGGCAGTATGGAGAGGACGCTCTGCGCAGGATGTCTTTGGCTTCCAGGCTAGCTCTGCTCCGCCGGGATGAAGATAGAAGACATCCCCGAGATGGATGAAGGTGTCGCCGCCTGGATGAAGATGGATGTCTGGACTTCAGGAACATAGAGTAGATATTCTGGGGTTAGTGTTTCATTTTTTTGGGTGTTTTTTTTTTTTTTAGATTAGGGATGGGCACTTGGAAAAGAGCTGAATGCCCTTTTAGGGGCAATGCCCAAACAAATGCCCCTTTAGGGGCAATGGGTAGCTTAGGATTTTTTAGCGTTAGGTTTTTTTATTTTGGGGGGTTGGTTGGGTGGTGTGTTTTACTGTTGGGGGTACTTTGTATTTTCTTACAGGTAAAACAGCTGTTTAACTTAGGGCAATGCCCTACAAAAGGCCCTTTTAAGGGCTATTGGTAGTTCATTGTAGGCTAGGGGGTGTGTTTATTTTGAAGGGCTTTTTTATTTTTATAGGGCTATTAGATTAGTTGTAATTGTTTTTATTTTTGATAATTTTGTTTATTTTTTGTAAGCTTAGAGGCCTATTTATCAAGTCATCAACTGTGCTGCATTCGCCGGATTGAGCTCGCATTCTATTGGCTATTCCAATCAGCCAATAGAATGCAAGCTTAATCCTATTGACTGATTGGATCAGCCAATAGGATGAAAGCTCAATCCTATTGGCTGATTGCAACAGCCAATAGGATTTTTTCCACCTTAATTCCGATTGGCTGATAGAATTCTATCAGCTAATCGGAATGTAAGGGACGCCATCTTGGATGACGTCATTTAAAGGGAAACTTCATTCTTCAGAAGACGTCGGAAGAAGAGAATGCTCCACGCCGGATGTCTTGAAGATGGGGCGACTCCACGCCGGATGGATGAAGATAGAAGATGCCGTCTGGATGAAGACTTCTGCCGGCTTGGATAAAGACTTCGGCCCGCTTGGATGAAGACTTCTGCTGGCTTCACTGAGGACTTCTGCCGCTTTGTTGAGGATGGATGTCGGCTAGTGTTAGTTTTTTTTTTAAGGGTTTATTGGGTGGGTTTTAATTTTAGGTTAGGGACTTAAAGAGCTAAATGCCCTTTTAAGGGCAATAGCCATCCAAATGCTCTTTTCAGAGCAATTGGGAGCTTAGGTTTTTTAGATAGGTTTTTATTTGGGGGGTTTTGGTTGTGTGGTGGTGGGTTTTACTGTTGGGGGGGTATTTATATATTTTTTTACATGTAAAAGAGCTATTTCTTTGGGGCAATGCCCAGCAAAAGGCCCTTTTAAGGACCATTGGTAGTTTAGTGTAGGATAGGGTTTTTTATTTTGGGGGGGCTTTTTTATTTTGATAGGGCTACTAGATTAGGTGTAATTAGTTTAAATATTTGATAATTTATTTTTTATTTTGTGTAACTTAGTGTTTTTTTATTTTGTGTAACTTAGTTGTTAGTTTTTTGTAACTTAGTAATATTTAAAGGGACAGTTTACCTTTAATTTGTTCCTAATGATCCACTTTACCTGCTGGAGTGTATTAAATTGTTTACAAGTAGTTCCTTTACCCTTATATTGGCATATGAAATAGTTTATTTAGCATGTGGTATCCCCACCTATTCTGAAAGTTTGTGGCCGCAGGTCCAAGCTATAGATAAGCTTTGTAAACGCAGCCAGCAGAAGAAATTACACTCCCAGTGGGCTATAGCAGAGATAAGGTAATAAAATGTTGATTTTCAATTGTTCTCTTCAAGTACTGGTGATTGTTTTATGGACAGATATAAGATAAAGAAACATGTATATGTACACAATGTGATACAGTAATGAGATCTGATTATACCTACAAGCTCAACCCATTTTATTAGGTTGTGGCTTCAAAATACAAAATAAGAGCTTTAATATACACAAATAAACCTTAAAAAGCTAATTTTCATACATTTTTTACTCGGCAGTTGGTAAAAAAAAGCAATTGTAAACACATTAAGGGAAACACTATTTTACAGTATACTGTCCCTTTAATAGTAGATTTAAATAATTTGAGTAGGGTTAGGTGTTTAAATATATAATATAGTTAGTTTAATTGTTAGTTTAATGTAATTTTAGTATAATAGGGTATGTTAATGAATAGTTTACTATAGTTTAATGTAATTTAATGTAATTTTAGTATAACAGTTAGGGTAAATTAATTAATAGTTTAATATAGTTTAATGTAATTTTAGTATAATAGTTAGGGTAGGTTAATTAGTAGTTTTATATAGTTTATTTTAATTCTAAAGGTAAGTTTAAATTTATTATAAGATAGGGATGAGTTAATATTTAATGTAAATTTAGCGGGTTGTTAGGTTTAGGGGTTAATAGCTTAATTTAGTTTATGGCGATGTGGGGGGCTGGCGGTTTAGGGGTTAATAGGTTTAGTAAGTGGTAGTGATGTGGGAGGCCAGGGGTTTAGGAGTTAATACATTTATTTAGTTGCGGCGGGGTCCGGGAGAGGCGGAATTGGGGTTAATATATTTATTTAGTTGCGGCGATGTCGGGGAGCGGCGGGATAAGGGTAAATAACATTATGTAGGTGGCGGCAATGTCAGGGGAGCAGATTAGGGGTGTTTAGACTCGGGGCTTATGTTAGGGTGTTAGGTATAAACGTAACTTTTATTCTACCATAGAAATCAATGGGATATCGGGAGGCAGCGAACATAAGCTTTCGCTGCTTTCAGACTCCCATTGATTCCTATGGCATCCGCGGCCTCCAGGGCGGCAGATTAAAAAGCAGGTACGCTGGGCCTGAATAGTGGCGAGCGTACCTGTTAGAAGTTTGATAACTTGCAAAAGTTGTCAGATAGTGCCTAATTTGTATTCGGAACATCTGTAATGACGTAAGCATCGATCTGTGTCGGACTGAGACCAGCGGATCGTATGTTATGTCACAAATTTCAACTTTTGCCGGTCTGTAGGCTTTGATAAATAGGGCGAATCAGGCTCACCACAATTACGCTGTGTAATTCCAGCGTATTTGCAGTTGACGGCTTGATAAATAGGACTTTTAGTGTTTTTTATTTTTTTTGTAATTTGGTATTTTGTAATTTCAGATTATTTTTTTTTTTTCGTAGTGTGTTAGTTTTTTTTAAATTTGTAATTTAGGTTTTTAATTGGTAGTATTTTTTTATTTTATTAGAATAGTTATGTTAGGTTTATTTTTATTTCACAGATAAGTTTTTATTTTTTTAAAGATAGTTATATTGTAATTTTAATTTAAAGTTAGGGGTGTTAGGTGTAGGGGTTAATAGTTTAATTTATTGCTTTGCGATGTGAGAGGGCGGCGGTCTAGGGGTTAATAGGTTTATTTAGTGGCAGCGATGTGGGGGGCCAGAGGTTTAGGGGTTAATAGGTTTATTTAGTGGCGGCGATGTGGGGGGTCGGAGGTTTAGGGGTTAATAGGTTTATTTAGTGGTGGCGATGTGGGGGCCTGGAGGTTTAGGGATTAATAGGTTTATTTAGTGTCGGCGATGTGGGAGGCCGGAGGTTTAGGGGTTAATAACTTTATTATAGTGTCGCCAATGTTGGGGAGCAGCGGTTTAGGGGTTAATATATTTAAATAGTGTTGGCGATGTGGGTGGGCGGCAGATTAGGGACTAATAGGTTTATTTAATAGTCGCGATGTGGGTGGGCGGCAGATTAGGGGTTAATAAGTTTTAAATAGTGTTTTTAATGCAGGAGGGTGTCAATTTAGGAGTTAATAGGTAGTTTATGGGTTTTAGTGTACTTTGTAACAGTTTAGTTATGAGTTTTGTGAAATATTTTTGTTTCGCAAAATCCATAACTACTGGTCTCAGATGGTGGTATGGTTTGTGGGGGTATAGGCTGTTTAACGCAAGCATTTTAGCATGAACGCACAACCTGTAATACCGGCGTTATGGAAATCCCACACAAAAACGTCATTTTTTGGAGTGCAGAATGGACGTTGTGTTACAGGCTAAAATGCTTGAGGTACGGCCATTTTTTCAGCGTTAAAAGCCGTACCGCAACACTTATATGAGTGTAACTGTACTTTTAAAGGACCAGTAAACACAGTAGATTTGCATAATCAACAAATGCAAGATAACAAGACAATACAATAGCATTTACTCTGAATTTCAAATGAGTAGTAGATTTATTTCTAACACATTTTAAAGTTATGTATATTTCCACTCCCCCTGTACCATGTGATAGCAATCAGCCAATCAAAAAAGCATATACGTATAGTCTGAGTTCTTTTTTTTTAATGGAAGTAAATTGGAAAGTTGTTTAAAATTACATGCTGTATCTGAATCATGAACATTTAATAAAACCTGAGTGTCCCTTTAAGTGTATTTATGTTGGGTTTAATACAACTTTTTTTTCTTTCCTTACCCTCTACGCGAGGTCTTAAGCTAACCTGACAAGCGCAAACTGTTATTGACTTTGAGCGAATACATTTAAATTCAACTTGTAATACGTGTGCTATTTCCAATGACGATAGAAACAAAAACTAAATCGCTTGCGCATAAAAGTTAGTGCAGCACTCATAATCTAGCCCTTTTTTGGGCATAGTTAAAGGGACACTAGATCCACAACTATTTTAGACAGCATTCCAATTTAATTCTATTATCTAATTTGCTTCATTCTTTAGATATCTTTGTTGAAGTAATAGCAATGTACATGGGTGAGCCAATCATACGAGGCATCTATGTGCAGCCACCAATTAGCAGCTACTGAGCCTATCTAGATATGATTTTCAGCAAAGGATATCAAGATAATGAAGCAAATTAGATAATAGAAGTAAATTAGAAAGTTGGTTAAAATTGCATGCTCTTTCTAAATCATGAAAGAAAAAAACCAATACCTTTAATTATTTTTAAGTATTTTAACATCTGACAAATGGCTCAGTCACTTTAGAAGAGTTTATTTTCCGTTTACTGGGTCCATTACAGTATAAATGCTCAACAATAAACACATTTAATAGATCTCATTGGGAGACACTGGGCAAATATTCACAGTTTCATGCTATATAATTTAAGCTATAAATTTCAACAACAAAAACACAGTGAAAAAACTATTCTCATGCATCAAATTTCATTCTTACAATGTATTAACTAAAATAACTTGTTGCATCATTATTCTAACCAGCTCTATTTTAGTAACAGTAAATCGATAACAAGCACCATAAAAACTTGATAATTAAACATAAGATTATTTTAAGAATAATAAAAAATAATATTAATACAAATAATGACATCATTTTAATCAAACTAGCCAATGTGGGCAAAATACTTTAAACTGGGTTTCTTTTTGTCAATGTCCCTCTAAATATTTTTGTATAACAGTGACTGTAGCCTGCATTCAACAGAATATTCCTGTTAGATCTTATTGAACATGACTGATGGAAAAAATACCACTATAGTTTATTAGTCAGGGATTAAAGGGACACTGAACCCAAATTTTTTCTTTCATGATTCAGATAGAGCATGCAATTTTAAGCAACTTTCTAATTTACTTCTATTATCAATTTTAATTCATTCTCTTGCTATTTTTATTTGAAAAAACATAATTTATGTAAGAACTTACCTGATAAATTCATTTCTTTCATATTAGCAAGAGTCCATGAGCTAGTGACGTATGGGATATACATTCCTACCAGGAGGGGCAAAGTTTCCCAAACCTTAAAATGCCTATAAATACACCCCTCACCACACCCACAATTCAGTTTAACGAATAGCCAAGAAGTGGGGTGATAAGAAAAAAGTGCGAAAGCATATAAAATAAGGAATTGGAATAATTGTGCTTTATACAAAAAAATCATAACCACCACAAAAAGGGTGGGCCTCATGGACTCTTGCTAATATGAAAGAAATGAATTTATCAGGTAAGTTCTTACATAAATTATGTTTTCTTTCATGTAATTAGCAAGAGTCCATGAGCTAGTGACGTATGGGATAATGACTACCCAAGATGTGGATCTTTCCACACAAGAGTCACTAGAGAGGGAGGGATAAAATAAAGACAGCCAATTCCTGCTGAAAATAATCCACACCCAAAATAAAGTTTAATGAAAAAACATAAGCAGAAGATTCAAACTGAAAACGCTGCCTGAAGTACTTTTCTACCAAAAACTGCTTCAGAAGAAGAAAATACAACAAAATGGTAGAATTTGGTAAAAGTATGCAAAGAGGACCAAGTTGCCGCTTTGCAAATCTGATCAACCGAAGCTTCATTCCTAAACGCCCAGGAAGTAGAAACTGACCTAGTAGAATGAGCTGTAATCCTATGAGGCGGAGTCTTACCCGACTCAACATAGGCAAGATGAATTAAAGATTTCAACCAAGATGCCAAAGAAATGGCAGAAGTTTTCTGGCCTTTCTAAAACCGGAAAAGATAACAAATAAACTTGAAGTCTTTCGGAAAGACTTAGTAGCTTCAACATAATATTTCAAAGCTCTAATAACATCCAAAGAATGCAACGATTTCTCCTTAGAATTCTTAGGATTAAGACATAATGAAGGAACCACAATGTCTCTACTAATGTTGTTGGAATTCACAACTTAGGTAAAAATTCAAAAGAAGTTCGCAACACCGCCTTATCCTGATGAAAAATCAGAAAAGGAGACTCACAAGAAAGAGCAGATAATTCAGAAACTCTTCTGGCAGAAGAGATGGCCAAAAGGAACAAAACTTTCCAAGAAAGTAATTTAATATCCAATGAATGCATAGGTTCAAATGGAGGAGCCTGAAGAGCCCCCAGAACCAAATTCAAACTCCAAGGAGGAGAAATTGACTTAATGACAGGCTTTATACGAACCAAAGCTTGTACAAAACAATGAATATCAGGAAGAATAGCAATCTGTCTGTGAAAAAGAACAGAAAGAGCAGAGATTTGACCTTTCAAGGAACTTGCGGACAAACCCTTATCTAAACCATCCTGAAGAAACTGTAATATTCTCGGTATTCTAAAAAAATGCCAAGAAAAATGATGAGAAAGACACCAAGAAATATAAGTCTTCCAGACTCTATAATATATCTCTCTGGATACAGATTTACGAGCCTGTAACATAGTATTAATCACAGAGTCAGAGAAACCTCTTTGACCAAGAATCAAGCGTTCAATCTCCATACCTTTAAATTTAAGGATTTCAGATCCTGATGGAAAAAAGGACCTTGAGACAAAAGGTCTGGTCTTAACGGAAGAGTCCACGGTTGGCAAGAGGCCATCCGGACAAGATCCGCATACCAAAACCTGTGAGGCCATGCCGGAGCTACCAGCAGAACAAACGAGCATTCCTTCAGAATCTTGGAGATTACTCTTGGAAGAAGAACTAGAGGCGGAAAGATATAGGCAGGATGATACTTCCAAGGAAGTGATAATGCATCCACTGCCTCCGCCTGAGGATCCCGGGATCTGGACAGATACCTAGGAAGTTTCTTGTTTAGATGAGAAGCCATCAGATCTATTTCTGGAAGTTCCCACATTTGAACAATCTGAAGAAATACCTCTGGGTGAAGAGACCATTCGCCCGGATGCAACGTTTGGCGACTGAGATAATCCGCTTTCCAATTGTCCATACCTGGGATATGAACCGCAGAGATTAGACAGGAGCTGGATTCCGCCCAAACCAAAATTCGAGATACTTCTTTCATAGCCAGAGGACTGTGAGTCCCTCCTTGATGATTGATGTATGCCACAGTTGTGACATTGTCTATCTGAAAACAAATGAACAACTCTCTCTTGAGAAGAGGCCAAGACTGAAGAGCTCTGAAAATTGCACGGAGTTCCAAAATATTGATCGGAAATCTCACCTCCTGAGATTCCCAAACCCCTTGTGCCGTCAGATACCCCCACACAGCTCCCCAACCTGTAAGACTTGCATCTGTTGAGATTATAGTCCAGGTCGGAAGAACAAAGAAGCCCCCTGAACTAAACGATGGTGATCTGTCCACCATGTCAGAGAGTGTTGTAAAATCGGTTTAAAGATATTAATTGAGATATCTTTGATTAATCCCTGCACCATTGGGTCAGCATACAGAGCTGAAGAGGTCGCATGTGAAAACGAGCAAAGGAGATCGCATCTGATGCGGCAGTCCTAAGACCCAACATTTCCATGCATAAGGCTACCAAAGGGAATGATTGTGACTGAAGGTTTTGACAAGCTGATATCAATGTTAAACTTCTCTTGTCTGACAAGGACAGAGTCATAGACACTGAATTTATCTAGAAACCTAAAAAGGTTACCCTTGTCTGAGGAATCAATGAACTGAATGGTAAATTGATCCTCCAACCATGAAATTGAAGAAACAACACAAGTCGATTCGTATGAGATTCTTCGAAAATGAGAAGACTGAGCAAGTACCAAGATATCGTCCAAATAAGGAAATACCAAAACCCTATTCTCTGATTACAGAAAAAAGGGGCACAGAGAACCTTTGAAAAAAATTCTTGGAACTGAGGCTAGGCCAAACGGTAGAGCCACAAAACTGGTAATGCTTGTCTAAAAAGAGAATCTCAGACACTAAAAGTGATCTGGATGAATCGGAATATGCAGATACACATCCTGTAAATCTATTGTAGACATATAATGCCCTTGCTAAACAAAAGGCAGGATAGTCCTACAGTAACCATCTTGAATGTTGGTATCCTAACATAACGATTCAATAATGACAGATCCGGAACTGGTCTGAAGGAATTGACCTTCTTTGGTACAAATGAAGAGATAAAATAAAACCCCAGCCCCTGTTCCAGAACTGGAACTGGCATAAATACTCCAGCCAACTCTAGATCTGAAACACATTACAGAAATGCTGAGCCTTTGCTGTGTTAACTGGGACACGGGAAAGAAAAGAATCTCTTAGCAGGAGGCCTTAACTTAAAGCCAATTCTGTACCTTTCTGAAACAATGTTTCTGAAACCAGAGATTAAGAACGGAATTGATCCAAATTTCTTTGAAGAAAACGTAATCTGCCCCATACCAGCTGAGCTGGAATAAGGGCCGCACCTTCATAGGTACTTAGGAGCTGGCTATAGGTTTCTATAAGGCTTGGATATATTCCAAACTGGAAATAGTTTCCAAACTGATACCGCTCCTGAGGATGAAGGATCAGGCTTTTGTTCCTTGTAAGGAAAGGAACTAAAATGATTATTTACCCTGGAAAGAAAGGGAAAGCAAAGATGACTTAGAAGACATGTCAGCATTCCAAGTTTAATCCATAAAGCTTCTCTAGCTAAAATAGCTAGAGACATATACCTGACATCAACTCTAATGATATCAAAAGATGGTATCACCAATAAAATTATTAGCATGTTATAGAATAATAATAATGCTATAAAATTATGATCTGTTACTTGTTGCTCTAAAGCTTCTAATCAAAAAGTTGAAGCTGCAGCAACATCCGCTAAAAATATAGCAGGTCTAAGAAGATTACCTGAACATAAGTAAGCTTTTCTTAGAAAGGATTCAATTTTCCTATCTAAAGGATCCTTAAATGAAGTACTATCTGCCGTAGGAATAGTAGTACATTAGCAGGAGTAGAGATAGCCCCATAACCTTAGGGATTTTTGTCTCAAAAAACTCTAATCTGTCAGATGGCACAGGATATAATTTGCTTAAACGTCTAGAAGGAGTAAATAAATTACCCAAATTATTCCATTCCCTGGAAATTACTTCAGAAATAGCATCAGGGAGATAAAACACTTCTGGAATAACTACAGGAGATTTAAAAACCTTATTTAAACGTTTACATTTAGAATCAAGAGGACCAGAATCCTCTATTTCTAATGCAAATAACACTTCTTTAAGTAAAGAACGAATAAATTCCATCTTGAACAAATACAAAGATTTATCAGCATCAACCTCTGAGACAGAAACCTCTGAACCAGAAGAACCATTATCAGTATCAGAATGATGATGTTCATTTAAAAATTCATCTGAAAAAAGAGAAGTTTTAAAAGACTTTTATGTATACTAGAAGGAGAAATAACAGACATAGCCTTCTTAATGGATTTAAAAAATGAAATCTCTTATGTTATCAGGAACACTCTGAAAATTAGATGTTGACGGAACAGCAACAGGTAATGTAACAGTACTAAATTAATAAGTTTGACATGACATGCAATACAAATAACAGCTGGAGAAACAGATACCAAAAGTTTATAGCAGATACACTTAGCTTGGTAGCTCCAGCACTGTGCAGTGACTTTCCTGAAGTAACTTCTGACTCAGTTGCAACGTGGAACATCTTGCAATATGTAAAAGAAAAAAACAACATATAAAGCAAAATTGATCAAATTCCTTAAATGACAGTTTCAGGAATGGGAAAAAATGCCAAAGAACAAGCTTCTAGCAACCAGAAGCAATAAAAAATTAGACTTAAATAATGTGGAGACAAAAGTGACGCCCATATTTTTTCGCGCCAAATAAGACGCCCACATTATTTGGCGCCTAAATGCTTTTTGGCGCCAAAAATGACGCCACATCCGGAACGCCGACATTTTTGGCGCAAAATAACGTCAAAGAATGACGCAACTTCCGGCGACACGTATGACGCCGGAAACGGAAATAGAATTTTTGCGCCAAAAAAGTCCGCGCCAAGAATGACGCAATAAAATGAAGCATTTTCAGCCCCCGCGAGCCTAACAGCCCACAGGGAAAAAGTCAAATTTTAAGGTAAAAAATGTTAAATTAAAATGCATTATCCCAAATATGAAACTGACTGTCTGAAAAATAAGGAAAGTTGAACATTCTGAGTCAAGGCAAATAAATGTTTGAATACATATATTTAGAACTTTATAAACAAAGTGCCCAACCATAGCTAGGAGTGTCACAGAAAATAAGACTTACTTACCCCAGGACACTCATCTACATATAGCAGATAGCCAAACCAGTACTGAAACGAGAATCAGCAGAGGTAATGGTATATATAAGAGTATATCGTCGATCTGAAAAGGGAGGTAAGAGATGAATCTCTACGACCGATAACAGAGAACCTATGAAATAGACCCCTTAGAAGGAGATCACTGCATTCAAATAGGCAATACTCTCCTCACATCCCTCTGACATTCACTGCACGCTGAGAGGAAAACCGGGCTCCAACTTGCTGCGGAGCGCATATCAACGTAGAATCTAGCACAAACTTACTTCACCACCTCCATCGGAGGCAAAGTTTGTAAAAAACTGAATTGTGGGTGTGGTGAGGGGTGTATTTATAGGCATTTTAAGGTTTGGGAAACTTTGCCCCTCCTGGTAGGAATGTATATCCCATACGTCACTAGCTCATGGACTCTTGCTAATTACATGAAAGAAAGAAGGCATCTCAGCTAAGGAGCCAGCAAATGTTTGCTTCAGGACCATGGACAGAACTTGTTTATTGGTGCTGTCCAATCAGCAAGGATAACCCAGGTTGTTCACCAAAAATGGGCCGGCATCTAAACTTACATTCTTGCTTTTCAAATAAACATACCAAGAGAATGAAGAAAATTTGATAATAGAAGTAAATTAGAAAGTTGCTTGAAAATGCATGCTCTATGTGAATCACCAAAGAAATTTTTTTAGTTCAGTGTCCCTTTAAATGCTCCTCTTAAAGTTACTGATAGTAGAAAGTAAAAATGTTTACTAGTCTGCTGCAATTTCTTACTCATCCGGACTAGTAGACTAGTTGAAATTTCAAGCCCTGCATTTGTGTATTTGTGCATGTATATATATATATATATATATATATATATATATATATATATATATATATATATATATATATATATATATATATATATACACACACACACAAACATATTCAGGTGCTGCGGATACATATGGGCAATTGATTTTGCAATGTCTAAAACATCATAACAAAGGAAATGCCAAGATTTCTTCTAATGTAGCATGAAGATAACAAAATCATCTTCATATACTGATGTACATGGTTCTAAAGAAACACAACTTAACTCATTCAGTTTCAGAAAGTTATGAGAGCTACTGCAGGTTACTACAGGCTTGTGTCCTAAACACACTTGATAAAAGAAATACAGGTGCATAGATTTTTGGTATTCTAAAAAGTACAAATAATGAATATGTATTTTACAGTCCATTCAGGGATATACAAGTACAAAAAAACTAAACAGATGCTTGTTATTGTTAAGATAATTCAGGAGCAACTGTTACAAATTGTAATCTTGTATTTGAAATCTACAGTAGTACATTTCAAGCACGTTTAGAGAGATCATTGCAAAATTCTTGATTTTGGAAAAAATGATTCTGTAAAAAGGACAGTAAACACCTTGCAATTACATTTCTGTTGTGTTGCTATAGAATAACAAATTAGCCAAGTCTTAGCATTTTTAAAACAAATTAACATTGTTTTAACTGCAATTATTTTTCAATAGCTAATCTCCACTTTCCATTTGCCTTATATGGAGGAGCCAATCAGGGCTTTAGTCTGCAGACAACAAGGCTAGTCACTGTCATAAAGTTAGTATAAAATGCCTTTATTTGCTGATGTTATCGGTTAAAGCCAATTAGGGACAGATATCTAGCAGGAGAAGCCAGCAGAGTACATTTCAAGTATTAGAAATTGCTCAATATTCAGAGCTAAATTACATGAAAAGGGAACAAAATAAATAATAAAAACTATATTGCAAAGTTGTGTCATCATGCATAACTAAACATTTTATATACAAATCAATATATATATATATATATATATATATATATATATATATATATATATATATATATATATATATATATTGATTGTTTATTACAAACCCACATAATGTAAGATGTAAATGCTGTGTGTTTCATATACTAGTTGTATGTCTGTTAACCCATAAAAAGATAAAGAGTTTCAGGATTACAAAAAGAAGAAAAAATATATATAGCCTTTATATACATTACATAATTAGATTTAAGGGATATGAAACCCAACATTTGTAGTTCACGATACAGATAGAGTATGCAATTTTAAACAACCTAATTTCTCATTTACGTCTATTATCAATTTTTCTTAATTTTCTTGATATCTTTTGTTAAAAAGAAGGGACGTAAGCTTAGGAGCCTGCCCATTTTTGGAGCACTATATTTTAACCACTGCAAGAGCACTAGATGCCATGTAGTGCACCAGACACCTACCTAGGTATCTCTTTAACAAAGAATATCATGGAAACAAAGCCAATTTAATAACAGAAGTAAATTGGAAACTTTTTTAAAAATTGTATGCTCTGTCTGAATCACAAAAGAAAATATTTGGGTTTCATTTCCCTTTGAGCTCATTGAAATAACTTGTAGTGCTCCATTGTGTTTACAGTTCTTTATTTTAAATGCATTAGTTTGCAGAATAAAAAAACATACCGGCCACCCAGCTCCAAATTGATTTTTTTTCTTGTTCTTGGAGCAGGGCTGTATAGCCAATCAAAAGCTTTACCGTCCAGTCCTTTCATAGTAACAAGACACACTCCTGGTGGAGACATTGCTGAAGGTAGCAGGAGTGTGCCTTGTTACTGTGAATAAGAGTAGGAGGTACAGCTATACTGACGTCTTCTAAGTATGTGAACAAAAATCAATCTAGAGCTGGGTGGCCAGTGTGTGTATATATTGAACATACCATTTGGTTTAAAATAAAGAACTATAAACGCAGTGGAGCTCTGTAAATGCTTTTAATAACACTTAAAGGACCACTAAACACATTAGAATAGCACACTCAATCAATGCATAATAAATATACAATGCTTTGAATTTCACATGCTTAGTAGATTTTTTTTCTGACAAATTTTAAAGTTAGTTTTATTTTCCTTCCCATTGTTTCATGTGACAGCCATCAGCTAATCCCAAAATGCATATACGTATATCCTGTTAATCTTGCACATGCTCAGTAGAAGCTGGTGCCTCAGAGAGTGTGCATATAAAAAAGATCGTCCATATTTAGATAATGGATGTGATTAGGGAAGTTGTTTAAAATTACTTGTTCTATCTGAACCATTAAAGTTTCATTTTGACTTTAGTGGTCCTTTTAAATAAAAAAAAGCTATTAAACCTAGAGTTGTACCCTTAAAGTGTCAAGTTTATAGAAAAATACTGCATGAAGACAATAATTCAAAATGGGTAGGAAATATAGTGCAAAAATACTTTTTGTACAATATAAGCACCTTACCTTACTACTCCCTTTAAAGCAGGAAATATATTATTAACTAGTGGCACAAAACATTTCTTTTGTAAACTAAGATTCTTCCATGTTAGTCATAGAATTTTAACTTTACAGATGGAATTTTCTTGCATTGAGTCAATGCACAGAAGCATTCAGTTAGTTTATTAAATCATGGAAAGTCCCTAAAGGTGTTTGGCTCTGAATATAGATGGGTTTTGTCATGCTAAGCATTTACTCATTAGAGCACTCAATATGGTTGTGTTATTTTCTATGATTCACCATAATAAGATCAAGCCCTTTAGTATCATATAACTTTAATGTGGGCTTGTTGCGGGATACCATTGTAATCTGCCCAGATATTTATGTTCAACAATCCCTAATGAACACAGGCCACTCCATTAACAGGTATTTATGTGATTCATCACTCAGAAATTCAGGCCTGCTTATTCATGATCTCTTTTAATGAGTATTTGCAAATAATTACCTCAAAAATTTCCTATAGACATTGTACTGGAAGCATAATTGCTCAGTACATGGCATTCAAAGTAAAACATTGTTTGCGTGTGTGTCAAAATGAACAGTGAAATTTCATGTGCTGTTTTTATATTTCATATTAATGTATTGCTCTAAGGAATGTTCTGTTGTTAAATAACTTGCAGGATTCTCATTTATTAATGAGATTGTTTAACATGAAATGAGGAGTTAGAAAGTGGATATATTTTCACTCTATTCACCAAAATGTTTTGTGTAAGATGATGAAACCAGGGAAGGGGTTAATGAAAATGACATTCCTCTTTATACTTTGAGGGTCTAAACCACTGTTTAGTTGAAATTGTGCCAGAAAAAGATTAGAACATACGATTAAAGCAGTGGTTTATAAACATATCCTGAGGTAACCTTAACATGCCAGATTGCCAGGATCTGAGTTTATCTAAAACTGTCTGCTTCATTAGTTCTACCTGTGCAGAAGTGTATGCTTCTTTCATTGGGGGCTCAGCCATTTTAACTGAAACACCTGTGCTAAAGTGAGAATTTCCTCAGATCCTAGTCTGTAAGTGTTCCCTGAGGGTAGATTCTGATTAGCCTTAAAGGGACAGTATACACTCATTTTCATATAACTGCATGTAATAGACACTACTATAAAGAATAATATGCACAGATACTGATATAAAAATCCAGTATAAAACTGTTTAAAAACTTACTTAGAAGCTGTCACTTTGACTCTGTTGAAAAGGTAGCTGGAAAGCCCACTGCAAGTGGCAAATAAGACACTCCCCCCCTCCCCCTTCTTTTGCATATGAAAAGACCCTTTACACAAACAGGAGCAAGCTGGAGTAGGTAGTCGAGCGTATTCACATAAAACTTTGGGGCTTGGTTAGGAGTCTGAAAATCAGAGCAATGTTATTTAAAAATAAGCAAAACTATACATTAATTAAAAAAAAAACTTTATGGGCTATATAAATAGATTATCTACAAAACATTTATGCAAAGAAAAAATGAGTGTATAATGTCCCTTTAAGTACAACCTTCACTGTGGGAACTCACAATGCTTAAAGGGACAGTCTACACCAGAATTGTTATTGTTTTAAAAGATAATCCATGTATTACCCATTCCCCTGTTTTGCATAACCAACACAGTTATATTAATAAACTTTTAACCTCTGTGATTATCTTGTATCTAAGCCTCTGCAAACTGCCCCTTTATTTCAGTTCTTTTGACAGACTTGCAGTCTAGCCAATCAGTGCCTGCTCCCAGATAACTTCACGTGCACGAGCATGAAATACGTGAACTAACACCCTCTAGTGGTGAAACTGAAAAACTGTTAAAAGGCATTCTGAAAAGAGGTGGCCTTCAAGGTCTAAGAAATTAGCATATGAACCTCCTAGGTTAAGCTTTCAACTAAGAATACCAAGAGAACAAAGTAAAATTGGTGATAAAAGTAAATTGGAAAATTGTTTAAAATTACATGCTCTATTTGAATCAGGAAAGTTTATTTTGGCCTAGACTGTCCCTTTAAAGTGATGGTAAATTGACCTCACTAACTTTAGATATATTGAAAGCTCTGGTAATTATAAGCATATTGAGGTGCTTATTTTCTTCAAAATCGAATACAACTTTTATAAAACACCATTATTGTGAAGCTCCGTTACCTGCTTTAATACAGCCTCTGTCATAGATTTTCTTAGTGTGGTATTTGACTGGCAGCTCTTCCAGCCAATAGGAGCCTCACCATACGCCCTATGTAATTTACTTACAGCACACTCCGTGCTTCTAACGATTAGCTGGCCTGACTTAGCCTTGAAATGCAACTGCGCATGCGCAGCTCACTATGCTATTTGCGCAACTGAAACAGTGAGGCTGCTTACTGTAAACAGGTAATCTAGCGTAGCGAGCTGCACTTAAAGGCTATGAGGCCAAATTATCAAATGTCTGTCGGACCTGATCTGACAGTGCGGATCAGGTCCGACAGACATCGCTGAATGCGGAGAGCAATATGCTCTCCGTATTCAGCATTGCACCAGCAGCTCACAAGAGCTGCTGGTGCAACGCCGACCCCTGCAGACTCGCGGCCAATTGGCCGCTAGCAGGGGGTGTCAATCAACACGATCGTACTCGATCGGGTTGAATTCTCGCGATTCCTGTCCGCCTTACAGGCGGACAGGGTTATGGAGCGGCGGTCTTTAGACCACTGCTTCATAACTGCTGTTTATGGCGAGCCTGCAGGCTCGCCAGAAACACGGGGCGTCAAGCTCCATTCAGAGCTTGATAGATAGGCCCCTAAGTCTGCTAATAGTTAGAAGCACGGGAGCGTGCTGTAAGTAAATTACATAGGGCACATGGTGAGGCTCCTATTGGCTGGAAGAGCTGCCAGTCAAATACCACACTAAGAACATTTATGACAGGGGATGCATTAAAGCAGGTAACGGAGCCACACAATAATTTTGTTTTATAGAAGTTGTATTAGTTTTTGAAGAAAATAAGCACCTCAATATACTTATATTTACCAGGGCTTTCAATATATCTTAAGTTAGTGAGGTGAATTTACCATCACTTTAAAGTTTAGAGGGAAAAGATAGTAATAAAAACAAAAACACAATACATCTTTCACAAAATAATGTAAAAGTTTTACACAATGGTAGTAAAACAGACAGCTGGGAGTCACACAATTATGTTGATTACATAAATCTGCACTAGTAAAATTGGCCAGATATGATTATTGGAAATGAACAGCTGTATTCTAATAAAATAACCCACTATTTGACTTTAAATACCACTTAGATTGTAAGCTCTTTTGGTAGCAAGTCCCTAGTCTTTAGTTATTACACCACCTGTATAGTGCTGAACAACTTGTTGGAGCATTACCAATAAAAATAATAAATGAATAATAATGTAAGGTAAAAGGCTGGAGATTGTATACGAACAGCAGCAAAAGAGAAACACATAGAGAGGGTACGGATTCATTTACAAACTGCGATTTTGTGGTGAATTTTTCTGGGCGGATATCACAAAACATGTTGTCTCCAGTTTAAATTTATGTTCTTTGATTGTGACCAACTGAAAATGTCTTCCTAAATATTTACACAAAAAAATCCTTATCATTACCTTGGGCTTCTCTCTTAACAGCAGTTGTAACCAACACACCTAAGTTTGGCTCTTGCTATTGAAGAATTTCGTTTGTAATGCTTGGGAAAGTGTAGGGCTGCTGTTCCGTGTCAACATTCCTCCCCTCTGCCTTTCCCAAGGTCTCAGGCAGAAAATCCTTTTTTGTTCTTATCAGTTCAAACAAGAACAATGAATTCCTCTAGCCTGCAAGAATGTGACAAGGTGCCAACAAAACCAACCAGGAAGGTGATGTATGGGCCCATAGGCTATAGTTCAAACATGTCACACAAACCAGTGCTACAAGGTATTCATTTAGGTTTCCTGTCTGCAATGTACGTGTTCTGTTACATGTGATTTTACCTACCCGAAGTTTCATTAAATAATTATTCTCTATAGTTCAAGGATTTTCAAATGTATTTGAAACACAGGAGCCACCAAGAATACTGAGGAACGAGACCTGCATTTTTTTAAAACAACAAATATTTTTTTTTTTTTATAATGGGGATGTATTTAGCAGCCAGAATAATAATTTTCTGAAACAATGATCTTCAGATTTTTTAAGCTATAAAAATGTGCACCTCATCCTAGGTTTATAGTCAATTAATGGATGGTGAACCTAAAATCTTTGGTGACACTATCAAATCCTACCAGATGTGGTATTGCACAGCTTACTGTACTTTTATATTGTCTTTGTGCCTAACCAGATGCACATTGGTATTGTATCAGAGCATGATTGACCACTCCTACTTAATCCTTTTATTTTGTGCCAGACAGTTACCAACAGGTTACTGCTGTGTCATATGTTTCAGAACCAAATGGGCTGAGCTGAGAGCCCACCGATAGCGGCTTGTCTCTCATTTCACCAACTGTAAATCCTTTTCATGTTAGTAACACAGTAACAGATCTTAACCATGACCCTTGCCTTCTTACTCACTGTCTGCTCCTATAGGCTCTTGTCAGCTGGCCGCTATGCCCTATTATCTACTACACACTTGTTATTTTTTTTAACGGATACATTAAAGGTTACATCTTAGTTTACTGCAGTGTCTCCTCATCTGTTAGGTTCTTTTACGGTTTGTTGATCGCATTATTTGGAGCATTAGGTGGCTCTGTAACCTGACCTTGACGTTATCACTCATCGCCACTAGGTATGTCCCACATGGGAAGCCACCAATCGGGTATAGTGACGCCAGTGGATCCATTTCGAACAGCCGGTGAAAAGTTTGAAGGCTCTTAAAAGTGTAATCTTTGCTCTCTCTCTCCCCCCCTCTCTTTTGTGCTCTCTCTCTTCCCCCTCTCTTTTGTGCTCTCTCCCCCTCTTTTGCGCTTTCTCTCTCCCCCCTCTCTTTTGCTCTCCTCCCCCCTCTCATTTGCTCTCTCTCTCCCCCCTCTTTTTTGTGCTCTCTCTCCCCTCTTTTTTGCGCTCTCTCTCCCCCCTCTCTTTTGCTCTTCTCTCTCTCCACCCTCTTATTTGCTCTCTCCACCCTCTCTTTTGCTCTCTCGCCCCCTCTCTTTTGCTCTCCCCCCCTCTCTTTTGCTCTCTCCCCCCTCTCTTTTGCTCTCTCTCTCCCCCTCTCTTTTGCTCTCTCCCCCTCTCTTTTGCTCTCTCTATCCCCCCTCTCTTGCTCTCTCTCTCTCCCCCCTCTCTTTTGCTCTCTCTCTCTCCACCCTCTCTTTTGCTCTCTCTCCACCCTCTCTTTTGCTATCTCTCTCTTCCCCTCTATTTTGCGCTCTCTCCCCACCCCACTCTCTTTTTCTCTCTCTCACCCACTCTCTTTTGCTCTCTCTCCCCTTCGCTTGCTCTCTCTCTTCCCCCTCTCTTTTGCTCTCTCCCCCCTCTCTTTTGCTCTCTCACTCCCCCTCTAACTCCCTCTCTCTTTTGCGCTCTCCCCCACTCATTTGCTCTCTCTCTCTCTTCACCTTCTCTTTTGCTCTCTCTCCCCCTCTCTTTTGCTCTCTCTCTCCCCTCTCTTTTGCTCTCTTCTCTCCCCCCTCTCTTTTGCTCTCTCTCCCCCCCTCTCTTTTGCTCTCTCTCCCCCCTCTTTTGCTCCCTCTTTCCTCTCTTTTGCTCTCTCTCCCCTCTCTTTTGCTCTCTCTCTCCTCTCTTTTGCTCTCTCCCCTCTCTTTTGGAAGAGCAAGCTTAATTAATAGAAGTTAATTGGAAAGTATTTGTTTAATTCTCTCTGAAACAAGGAAGCTCAACTTCTACATCCCTTTAAAATGTTATCAACAAATTATATATATATAACACTTGAAGTATACTTAAAAAGGCACAGTCATTATCATAAAGCCCCCTTTTTAATGCATTTTTTATTTTTTCCGCCTTTACATTTGCCTCCATATTCATGTTTTTAATAAGTTTTGAATAAATCTTTTGCATTTTGTATTTTAAGGTAAGTTTATTTTTGTGTGTATGTGTTTTACTGAAGCCACAAGTGGAAACCAGCATCTTTTGTATTGTGTGTAAATTCTGTATTATATACTAGAATTTAGTTTACTGACTTCAAGATTTTGTTGGCAAACGGAGTGAGACGATAGCGCATTCAATTATTACAAGGAACATGGAAATCAAAATACAGCATACAATGTAACTCAATTTCCAATTAAGCTCTGTAAAAAAATGTATCCTTTGTTGAAACATACAGAGATAGCCTTAGAAGCATGCATGTATAATTTGAGCACTATGGATTACAAGTGGTACTCTAAATAACTTTTTTGCTTGCACACGTTCTTCGCTTAAAGTAAAAATGTATTGCGGCGTGGGTATTACAAGTTAAAAGTAAAAAGTTAGTGCTTATGCACAATTGTGCAATAAGTGGGAAGGAAGTTAGGTAAGAAATGCACTTGTCCCACCTTCCATGAAGCCCCTGACTGGTACTGTGTCTTTGTGCATGATGAGGTTATGCTGCTGGGAGCCTGCAACTTCCCCCAAGGAGACAGAGAACAGGAGTGATCTGCGTCTGACAGTGACTGACTCACTGAAGTGCTGCCCCTTGTCACTTGCTGCCTGGGTCCCTTGGACCCACTTGGTCCCAAGATTGAGCCGGCCCTGTATATATGTGCTTATTAGCATATATGTTTGTGTGCAAATATAAATATTTACACATATAAACACATAAATACACATGTATACATATATATATATATATATATATATATATATATATATATATATATATATATATATATATATATATATATATATATATATATATATATATATATATATATATTCACTTGGCTTGAAAAAGGGCTCTGATAGAAATGTTGCCTATGTCTGTTATGCTTGAAATAAAGTAAAGAAAAAAGCAATCTGGAGTGCTGCAGCCTTTCCTTAGAATGCACACACACATATTTTATATATATATATATATATATATATATACACACACAAACACATACACATTTAAGCCCTTTCCGGTCTAACACTTTCCCCTATATTATATCCTGTTTAAACCTTTAAAAAAATTTTTATAAAATTTAATTATATTTTTATTAAAAAGTGTATATATGTATAAAATACTTTATGCAACTTTTTTAACCCTTACAGTTTACTTCAGATCTGAAGTCATGCTGAATATTCTAGCACAGTTTTAGCTTGTGCTCTAGCGCAAACTATAACTTTTAACTTGTAATACCAGCACAAATTAGCATAGTCAGACTATTTGTTGAAAGTATAGGTTGAGCTCAAGTGAAGTCAGCTGCGCTAACCCTTCTTTGGGTAATAGCTTTGCTATGGACTTGTAAAATCAAAGTTGTGCACTAATGGAAGCACAGTCAAGCAATATTGGTTATCATGCCCGCGCTATCATTATTCACTTGTAATATGGCCCTATATGTATAACATTGTTTCAAACATTATTGCAAGCACTACTGGCATATAGTGTTCAAGACATGCTATCTCTAAAATATTAAGGTTTAATTTGAACTTTTATGCTCCTTTAATAGTAAAGGGTTAGTTTCATGTGTAATTTATGCATTTACATCAATCTTGAGTTTTAGATTTTGGCACATGACTATAACTTTTTAAACTATGTATCAAAATGTAGGCCTAAATTACATTTACTCCATAATGGGACATTACATTAAAAATTAAACTTTCATGATTTAGAGACTTCAATTTTAAACAGATTTCCGGTTTACTTTTATTATCTAATTTGATTCATTCTATTGGAATTCAATGTTAAAAAGCATACCAAGATAGGCTCAGGAACTTCAATGCACTGCTGGAAACTAGCTGCTGATTGGTGGATGCACATAGATGCTTCTAGACAATGGCCCCAATTTATCAAGGTCTGTCGGACCTGATCCGACCGTGCGGATCAGGTCCGACAGACCTCGCTGAATATGGCAAGCAATACGCTCGCCGTATTCAGCATTGCACCAGCAGCTCACAAGAGCTGCTGGTGCAACGCCGCCCCCTGCAGACTCGCGGCCAATAGGCCGCCAGCAGGGGGGTGTCAATCAACCCGATCGTACTTGATCGGGTTGATTTCCGGCGATGTCTGTCCGCCTGCTCAGAGCAGGCGGACAGGTTATGGAGCAGCGGTCTTTGTGACCGCTGCTTCATAACTGCTGTTTCTGGCAAGCCTGCAGAGCCTGCTTGTTATCTTTTGTTGAAAGAGCAACAATGCACTTCTATGGACTAGCTGAACGCATTAGGTGAGCCAGAAACACAGAGCTTGATAAATATGCCCCAATGGCTCACCTAATGCGTTCAGCTAGTCCATAGAAGTGCATTGTTGCTCTTTCAACAAAAGATAACAAGAGAATGAAGCATTAAAGGGACACTAAATACACTAAATACATGCTAGATAGAATGATGCATTCAAAGAAAAGATTAGTCCATGACTAACATGTAGATTTATTTTTTTAAAGTTTCATTAGTTGTTTAAAAAGTGACAAAATAAGTGTAAAGTTTTAGTGTCTATAAAACACTGGGAGCTGCCATGTTGTAACTTGTGTTACCTTCTCTGCTGTGGCCAATTAGGGTCAGTTATAAATAGGTCACTAGAGTGTGCAGCCAATGGTTGTGCTGGATTTAACAGTGTTCTGCACTTCCATTTCTAACAGGAACTGAAAAGCTCACTATTTCAGAATGGAATTACAGGCAAAGAGGACAAAATAAATAATGAAAGTATATTGCAGAGTTGTTTTATATATACAATTTATCATTTTATATTACCATCTCAAAGTGTTTAATGTCCCTTTAAGTTATTTAAAATGGTATGCTCTATCTGAATCATAAAAGAAAAAAAAGGGTTTTATGGCCCTTTAATTCTGAAGATGCTAAAATGGATAGTAAACTATATATAACAGCATACTTCACTAAGTAATACTTAATTATTGTTGAAATGCCACTGCAAAACGTTATTTCAAACAGAGAGCTCCATTTTCCCTGGTCATCTATAAACCTGTCTTGCAAGGTTCCATAAGACCAATAAAGTGTAGAATTCTGCCATAAATCTGCAACCTATATTTAACAAAAATTATAATTATTTCCTGTAAATTCCTTAACCTTTTCACTGCTAGCACGTTTGGAATTAACAGCTTTACTGACAGATCTTTATACTGGCTCCTGGATTTGAGCTGACCTGACCTAGCAGTATATTTCACAAACAGACAAAAGGAATGCTTTGAAGTTCTAATGATAAAACCTAATTTTCATTCAACCATATTTATCTAGTGAACTTGTTATAGTGGGGATTAAGCAAGAGGGTAATGTACAAGTAGAATATACATTTGTTTTTTTGTGTGTGTGGTTTTTCCTGTTTAGTGGCTCAGACTTTTAACGCTAATCAGTTGCATTAAAAAAATACAAAATAAAATTAATTCTCAAATTTCGCATCATGTAGTTACAACATTCTTTAGCAGAATTTTTATTTTGACTTTTTGACTTACTGGAAACGTGACTAAAATATTATATGAACTTATTTGCAGCATAAATAAGTGTAGGGAGAAAAGAAAAAGGAAACTGCCAATGAAAAACACAAAATAGGTGAAACAAAACAAGAGTTAAAAACAAGATGATAAAGGAGCAGAAGAACAAAGGGACATTAAAGGGACACTGAACCCAAATTTTTTCTTTTGTGATTCAGATAGAGCATGCAATTTTAAGCAACTTTCTAATTTACTCCTATTATCAAATTTTCTTCATTCTCTTGGTATCTTTATTTTAAATGCAAGAATGTAAGTTTAGATGCCGGCCCATTTTTGGTGAACAACCTGGGTTGTCCTTGCTGATTGGTGGATAAATTCATCGACCAATAAAAAAGTGCTGTCCCGAAATCTGAACAAAAAAAACCTTAGATGCCTTCTTTTTCAAATAAAGATAACAAAAGAATGAAGAAAAATTGATAATAGGAGTAAGTTAGAAAGTTGCTTAAAATCGCATGCTCTATCTGAATCACAAAAGAAAAAAAATTGGGTTCAGTGTCCCTTTAAACCCCATATTTTTCTTTCAAGATTCAGACTTGAGCCCTTGTTATGATATGATAAAAGGTGATCAAACGCTTTATATATCACAAAACCATCTGCGCTGGATGTTATTTCGAAGACTTATGTTGTTATGGACTGATCATATTGTATACAGGATTTGTGTAATGACTCTTTCAGTATGTAGTGACCCAAGTATGTATTATTGAAAATTAGCGCCATACATTTTATTATATTAATTATGTTAATTACTATGTCTAATATTTTTTATATAGGAATTAAAATATTTTTAATAATAGTACGATTCTGAAAGATGTGCACTAAACGGCAGATATTTTTACACAAACTACACAAAAGACTATGGGGGACGATTTATCATTGGTCTGTCCGACATGATCCACTCTGCAGCCTCAGAGCAGAGGGTCCAGTTAAGGAGCCTCAACTGCTGTTTCCGGGCGAGCCTCAAGGCTTGTGTGGAAACAGGGGCATCAGGGGCCAAATCGGCCCCTATACATTTTCAAATAATAGCACTCACTTAAAAGGACCATCAACTACAGCAGAATTTCATAATCAAGAAATGCATTATAAAAAGACAATGCAAAATTCTGAATTTCAAATAAGTAGTATTTTTTTTACAATTGCTTATTTCTGACTTTAGTGTTCCTTTAAGAAAAAGAATAATGAAACATTAAACATAACATTAAAATTCCCTATAAAATGTAATGAGGGCACATGGATTTCTATTCCCCTAATAGAGCCTAGATGGTATACTGCATACTGCTGCAGTTTACTCCATCTAGCCAAATGCTACACTGTTGTTGCTTTGATCAAAAAAGAAGCTTATTTACATCTGTCCCCTGATTGGTGGCAGCAAAGGAGACCAGGTAGGTAAAACATGCTCAACAAGGTTTATCTGTTTTAAAAGCTGGTTTTAAAATGTAATTTATATGTTGAAATTTTCAACTTGGTGATTAATTGTTTATATGCGTTATTATTTATATATAACATAAATATAATGCTTTGACTGACCAAGCATGAAAAATATTTTCTTTTTGACTTGCTTTACACATGTAGATATATAAACATACACACACCACCCACATAAATCTACTTCTCCCAATATATATATACTATATATATATATATATATATATATATATATATATATATATATATACACACACACAGTATATACATATATAGAAACTTCAAGGAAAGAAGAGGCACTCACAGGACTTAGTTAACATACATTTTATTTGTATTTCATGAATAAGGGTTCAGTCAACGTTTTGGTCCTCACAGGGACCTTTGTCAAGACTGTTTCTAATAGAAAGGTACAGAATTTAAAAAACATATGGCTAGATTACGAATTTTGTGTTATGAGTGAAAAAGCAGCGTTATGGGTTATAACGCTGCTTTTTCACTACCGCTGCTATTACGAATCTCATCAAAAAAGTCTTTTTTCAATGGGACTTCCATAGCGCCGATATTACAAGCTTTTTCTGTAATATCAATCAGCCAATAGGATTGAGCTTCAATCATATTGGCTGATCCAATCAGCCAATAGGATTGAGCTCGTTCCTTTAATTCCGATTGGCTGATAGAATTCTATCAGCCAATCGGAATTCAAGGGACACCATCTTGGATGGGTACTGACCCCGAAACGTTGTGGTCTTTTTGTTTTCTGATCATGTGTCAATAAAACTTTGGATTATATGAGAAGTTTTCCTTTTCTATTTTTCTTCACTATTATATTTGAGTGTGGCAGTCACTCTGAAGGATTACTCTCACCTTATTGAGGACTTGTGCTTTGTGCTGGAATCCACTTTTATTATCACATCTAGGGTGTTAGGTGTAAACATAAATTTAGTTTCCCCATAGGAATCAATGGCTCTGCGTTACGGAACTTTACGCTGCTTTCAGCAGCGCTGGTATTGGAGTGCGGTATGGAGCACAATTTTGCTTTACGCTCACTTCTTGCCTGTTGACGTCGGGTAAACCTGTAATACCAGCGCTGTAGGGAAGTGAGCGGTGACAATAACGTGCAAGTTAGCACCGCACCCCTCATAACGCAAAACTTGTAATCTAGCCGATAGTTAATACCACTAAGTGTAGGACAACACTTCAAACAAGGGTTTCAACCACAAGAAACAAGACAAAATAAACGAGACATAAAGTGTGTACAGTTTACTTGACTGATATTGGACCTTATAACGTAGATTTAATATACAGTTATCTATGTACCTATGAAGTTTCTACCTATCTACCATAGAGTGCACCAGGCAATTCACATTTACAGTGAGTGCTTGGATCCCAGAACTACACACACATATATAAACACAGTATAAAACAGAAGTGAGTACACCCCTGGGCAATATCACTTAAATATCAAATTATTCAAAATTGTATAACCTCTCAATAATTGTTTTATTTCTAAGTTGACAAGTAGAGTATTTCCTATTATAAACAATCAAAAACAAATACTTTAGAAAGATTATATTGAAAATACAGGCCCCAAAGTAGAAACTTAATGCAACAAAAGTGAATACACCTATGGTCACTGACACAAGTTATATCACTGAAACAAAATTGAGTACACCTATGATTTCCAGGAAGATTGGTGACCAACTAAAAATCAGTCAAAACGCAGTTGCAGCAGTAATCAGGAGGTATAGATCAATACACAGTGCCAAAAATCAGAGCCGCAGTGGCTGTCCTCCTAAAATGACGCCATGGACAGTGCGCTTCTTGCACAATCTAGCTCTGAAAAACAGGCAACAGGCAAGTGTTTCAGATTTGCATCAATGCAAATGCTTCAGATTTGGCTCAGGGATTATCAATAGATATTTGAGATTCTGTGACAGCTCAGACAGTGCTAAGGACATTGCATAATGTCAACTTCTATGGACAGCATCCAATGAAAACAACCTTGCTTGCTCTGCAGCAAAAAACTTCAAGATTAAACTTTGCTAAACAACATGAAAACCCTGATGAATACTGGGAGTACATTATTTGGTAAAGATGGAGACCAAAATAATTTTTTTCAGCTCAGATGGGGTGCAGCATGTTTGGTGTGGACCTGGTCAGGATTATTAAAGTGAATGCATAGTCCCAACAGTGAATCATGGAGGTGGGAATGTGACAATATGGGGCTGCATGACTGCAAAAGGTGGTTACATAGTAGCCACTAGCCAGTTCTTAGGTCTTCAGACAAAACATTGTGTTTTCTTGGGCAGTCATTCTAAGTGTGGTATGATTAACATATGAACTTCCCATACATCAGAAAAAAATATATCTTTCAAAAACGAAGCCTCTTCTTTAAAAGAAAATCTTGTTGAAGGGTTTAAAAACATTTCAGAATGTGCACCATGGAAAATAGATCAGACCGAAGAGTAGAAGTGCACTTGTACTTCACTGTCTGAGCTATTTTCCGTGGTGCACTTTCTGAACTGTTTGCGTCAATAAATACTTTCTTTTAAAGAAAAGGCTTAATTTTTTCTATGTAAGCAGGCTTTATTTTACCTGTGTAGGCAGCTGTGACTGCTGCCATCAGAGCTGTGGCAAACCGGCAAATTCCTCCATAGCGCAGTTCCTGCATAGCCTCTCTACTCCCCCTACTCCCTCCTTTCCCTACAGAAGCCTGCGCGCAATGAACAGTTACAGCCAGCCCTCCTGTACGTCATAGGTGACTTTATAGGGGGCGTGGCTAAAAATCGCATACTCTCGTGGTTTTTAAATTGCGGCGATTAATCACGGTTTTAAATCGCATAAGTGATTAATCGTGCAGCCCTACACTAGGGTGTACTCACTTCTGTTGTATATATATATATATATATATATATATATATATATATATATATATATATATATATATATATATATATATATATATATAAAATCCAATGAAATAAGTGCACTCTCACAAACAGTAAATTTCAATTTTGCCAGGGTGCTATAGAAAGTTCAAATATCCAAGTTATAACACAAGCAGTCACTGGACTTGATACAGGTGAAATAAAAAGTTTTTTCGGGGTGACATTTCGGGGTGTTCATCCCTTCATCAGACCATCTGATGTCACTTGTTCATATAGAATAAAACACTTTTTATTTCACCTGTATTAAGTCCAGTGAGTGCTTTTGTTATAATTTGGATATATATATATATATATATATATATATATATATATATATATATATATACCTACACTCATTTATACTTTATAATATGAACTGTCCTTAATCCTTTATAACCATTAAACCTACAACATGTGGCGTAATTCTTTACTTTTTATATCTGCTTTTTGTTAAAAAGGTGCTCCCTAAAGGAAGAAAATATTTGGATTGTCAAGGTTTCCTGCCAGGTTGTATTTTGTGTTTTGATAGAGCCAAATGAAGTCTTTATTCTGATTTATCGGCCAGATGAAGTTTGGAAAGGAGCAATAGATCAAGCTGGGGGAGATCACAGTATTTACATTGACTTGGGGAATTCATTTTTTTAGATGACATGAAGACTGCATTTTGAGCTAAGTCAAAGTAGTGATACTCGCATCCAAAGCAAAAATAAATAAATAAATAAATTTAAAAAGTAACAAGCAGTGCACATATACAGCCCCTGATTGGCTCAGCAGCCGTGTTGAGCACC
The DNA here is from genome assembly GCF_027579735.1 of Bombina bombina. Lineage (NCBI taxonomy): Eukaryota > Metazoa > Chordata > Amphibia > Anura > Bombinatoridae > Bombina > Bombina bombina. The sequence goes on from NC_069504.1 coordinate 269,500,125, forward strand.
AGACCAGTAGTTAACTACATAGGTATAAGACAGGCAATATTGCAATAAGAAAATGCTGTATAACAGGGGTCGACAAATCTGTTTAACATTTAGGAGTCAGACAGTGATATTTGTTTATAGATATGAGCAAGGTTAAAATTATAGGAGCCAGTGGCTCCCTGACCCCTGGGTTTGTCAAGCCCTGCTGTATAAGTTAGAGCATTTTATTATTGCTCTTTTTATGCATCTATTAATTGAATATTGAATAAAATAGAATGGCTGATATTGACACAAACTGACATTCTTGTTCTTTGTTGATGGCATTACAAAAAAACAGCAGTGTGAAATATTAAAAAAACTGCAGAAATTCAGTGGCCAATATTTATGTAAAAGCTCATTTGTTCAACAGACAGGGAATTTTGTCTCACATTCATAGAAAATAAAGAATTTCATATTTTCAAATCTCTGTCTATAGTTGGTTAATAATTTCAAACATTATACAACAAATTACATCAACAGTGGAATTATTAAATGACATTAAAGGGACATGAAACCTAAAATGTTTCTTTCAGGATTCAGATAGAGTAGGCTACATTTAGCTACCAATCAGCAAGTGTTACCCAGGTGCTGAACAAAAAATGGGCCGGCTCCTAAGCTTACATTCCTGCCTTTTCAAATAAAAATAATTCTTGCATTTAAGATAAAGATACCAAGAGAACAAAGAAAAATTGATAATAGGAGTAAATTAGAAAGTTGCTTAAAATTAGATGCTCTATCTAAATCATGAAATAAAACAATTGGGTTTCATATCCCTTTAATATGTAAATATAAAGCACCACGATTGGCCAAACTGAAATAAGGAGGCCACGACCATTTTATGGGCTTGAGTTACTGACGTCAATGTGGAAAATAAAATATTTGTTTTTATTACTACAACATCTTCGTTTTCAATATGCATTAAGTGTAATCCACATTGTAAAGCTTAAACGATCAAATTATATATTTATTTGCAGGCCATTTTTGTTAACTTTTATAATCCTTTGAAGAAACTTATACAAGTACTCTGAAAACAGCTTCTATTTCCTTACACAACAATCTGTTGTCAGGAAAATAAAAATGCAGAAATGCATTTCTCCCCAATAATGACAGCTGATTTACATCCTCCAATAGTAATCACACAATTAGGAAATAAAAAGAGTCAGTATAAACTGGCTCCTAATAGGGGGCGCTATAAGCGATCTAAACACAATTTATTATTTATTATTATCAGGTATTTGTAGAGCGCCAACAGATTCAGCGCTGCGGAATCTGTTGGCGCTCTACAAATACCTGATAATAATAATAATAATAATAAACACAATAACCAGAGTTACTAAGCAGAGATAATAAATGGCAATCAATTATCAAAGTATCAAATCAGATAGTAAAATCATATGCAAGTATATAATAAGATCAATCTGTTGTAACAAAATTGCGAGAATAGTACCAAAGTACATCAATGAATCTCAGAGTGTAAATTTCCAATTGTAGCATGTAACCCAACCGGTTATAGAAGGATAAGTTTGTGGTTCATGGGTATGGATGGTAAGAGTTGGAGAAAGGCTGCACTCTCCTCACATCGAGATGTTACAATATCTGTAGAAATGGAAAAACAAGAGAGGAAACCTGTGTGTACCAGTAATGGAACAGGATAATCACAGTATGAAAACCCTAGTCAGGGTACTCACATTTGTGAAGAGCACTCAGACAGTGCTATTAGACGCAGGCTGGATATTTGACAACAACCCAGATCACTGATCAACCCGAATACAGGAACACAGGAACACTGGAATACCAGGAACACTGGAATCCCAGGAACTCAGTAGTGCTACAATTTCTGCAGCAGGGTACTCCCAGTGGGAGTGCTTGGTATATAATAGGCAGGTAATGCAAGGTTCCAATGTAAAAACAATTTTATGCTTGATGAAACAGTGTTTTGAAGCGCTGAGAAACGCGTTGCAAATTATTAAGGAGGGCTGCTAGCATACCCTACCTTATGGTTCCTGTTTTTATTTCTTGACTTTTGAATAAAATTGTTTTTACATTGGAACCTTGCATTACCTGCCTATTATATACCAATCACTCCCACTGGGAGTACCCTGCTTCAGAAATTGCAGTACTACTGAGTTCCTGAGATTCCAGTGTTCCTAGGATTCCAGTGTTCCTGTGTTCCTGTATTCGGGCTGATCAGTGTCTGAGTGCTCTTCACAAATGTGAGTACCCTGACTAGGGTTTTCATACAGTGAGTATCCTGTTCCATTACTGGTACACACAGGCGCCTCTCTTGTTTTTCCATTTCTCCAGATATAATCACACAATACTGCAAAGTAACCTGAAGGCTTTTTTTTTTTTTTTTGGCTGCACAATCTGCAGACCCAGGATAATGATTTAGAAAATAATAAGTAAAATGTTGTGCTTTAAATGACAGAAAAATCTACATCAACACCCTCAAGAGAACATTAACCCCTTCCTGCCGGGTCTTATTTGTCTACATCAGAACAAAGTTCCCATGTAAACAAATACGCAAAAATTTAAATCACACAGTCGTTCAAGCGATCACCTGATTTCAATGATGGGATTGGGTCAGAGGGTAGTGCCTATGAACCTCCTCATGCCCATGATCCCAGTTAGGAAGCGGCTATGGCTTCAGTACAGCCAAACAGCTAGGACATTCCATGCAGTCCTAATGGCGCTAAAGCCCAGTGCAGTTAGGACGGCATGGAACGTCCTAACGGCGGGAAGGAGTTAAAATAAACCTGTCACACTGATTGATATGTGTTTCACATGGGGATGATCACAATCTATTGTTTTAAGCCAGTAATCATTTCTGAACATCAGCTGATATTCTCAGTTTGTTTTTCCATCGATCCCAATTAAAAAATATCTCTGACGTTAATACCCCCAAGCACAAAATTAATTTCTCCAGAAAACAGCAAAATATCATTATTTGCTTTGTTAATTTTGTGATATCAAATTGAAAAGAAAATGTGCACAGTAAAAGACAAACAAATGGCAATACCAGGAGTTTATCCATTTACGCCAAGCGCCTGTATGTTGACTGAACCATGTTAATAGTGTTTAGTGTTGCTATTAGGTGGCATGTGTGCAATTAACCTGTTAGGCTCCAAAACCAGAGAAACATTTGTATATGTCTTTAAAGGGAAGTAACCAGGGGTATTATGGATACAGTGGGGGATGTGTGCAATTGTTGTAAAAGTGTTATTGTTTTTTTACTTTCATTAATTAAACAGGTGATGTTACTTATTGACGCCAATACTTTTTGGGGTACATGGTAATAAATCCCCTAGAGATGTCTAGGGGGATTTATTTATTCTAGCAAAATTTGGATTGTGATTATCCAAAACAGGACTGACATATGTTCAAGGGATACTAAACCCATTTTTTTTTCTTTCATGATTCAGATAGAGCATGCAGTTTTAAGCAATTTACTCCTATTATCAATTTTTCTTTGTTCTCTTGGTATCATTATTTGAAAAGCAGGAATAAAAGCTTAAGGAGAGAACAAAGAGAAATTTAGTAAAATTGAAAGTTGCATGAAAGAAAAAAATTGGGTTTAGTATCCCTTTAAGTATAGGTTCATTTTTCGGCAAAAGAATAAGGAAAAAAGTGCTGCAAATAAACAATAAAAATATCGGATTGTGATTCGTCAACATTGAAAAAGGGTTCCTCTGCCACCAATAACTGGCATATAATTATCAAATGATAGATTGCAATCAACCCCTTTATTTGCTTTGAAACCTTTTTTTTTTTGTTTAAATAAAAGTTTAATATTTTGTGAACAGTTCTCACAGGGAAAGAATGTACGAATTGCAAACCTAGTAATTAAATTATAACTGTATTTCCAGACCGTTTAACAACTATATGATAGGTGCTTACCCATTTTCTAGGACGTCCTCGTGGTCGCTTTTCCCCGGTTGCCTCTTCTTTCTGAAATATAGAGTTTCATTTAGTTGCTTCTAATTTCTGCTTTAGATGTCAAGAAGAGGAAGAATTACAGCTTTAACTCAATATACCACCCATACATTACATTGTTCTGATTTCTCTGATTTGTAAACAGACACTGACAGCTAAATTAATATTTCTTAGTTGAAAATGTATATTGGCATTTATTGCTAAAAAAAAAAAAAAAAATCTGCAAAATCTAAAATAAGAGTAAAAGGTCTGATGGGTATTTTGACTTAGATTTATCATCTAAGCACTCAGACATTATAGTGATGGTTTGTTTGCACTTTGTGTCGGATCTTCTGTTCCATGTCTCTGTCTGCTTGATGCCTGTCACTACAACTGACTGACATTGTGCTGTCTATTTGACTGGAGCTCACACCTCAGCTAGATTACGAGTTTTGAGCGCTATAGGGAAATTAACGACTGCCACAAAAGCGGCTTTATTTTACCTCCCTATAGTGCTGCTCTTGCAAGTTGTAAAAAAGCAGGCTTGTGCGGACGATATGGTGGCAATGAGCTCCATACCACACCGAAATCAAGCGCTGCTTTGACGTGCTCGTGCACGATTTTCCCATAGACATCATTTGGGAGAGCCGGCAAAAAAAAGCCTAACACCTGCGATCGCGGAAACAAAAGCTCCGTAACGCAGCCCCATTGATGTCTACGGGGAAAAGAAAAAGTTACGTTTACACCTAACACCCTAACATAAACCCCGAGTCTAAACACGCCTAATCTGCTGCCCCCAACATCGCCGCCACCTACATAATGTTATTAACCCTTATTCTGCTGCCCCTAACTTTGCCGCCACCTACTTTACAGTTATTAACCCTTAATCTTTTGCCCCTAACATTGCCACCACCTACATTACAGTTATTAACCCCTAATCTGCCGCCCCCAATATCGCCGTCATCTACATACAGTTATTAACCCCTTATATGCTGCCCCAACATCACCGCCACCTACATTACAGTTATTAACCCCTAATCTCCCGCCCCCAATGTCGCCGCCACTATACTAAAGTTATTAACCCCTAAACCTAACCCTAACGTAACCCTAAGCCTAAATCTAACCCTACATCTAACACCCCCTAAGTTAAATATAATTAAAATAAATCTAAATAAACCTTACACTTATTAACTAAATAATGCCTATTTAAAACTAAATACATACTTACCTGTAAAAAAAAACCTAAGCTAGCTACAAAATAACTTATAGTTATATTGTAGCTATCTTAGGTTTTATTTTTATTTCACAGGTAAGTTTGTATTTATTTTAACTAGGTAGACTAGCTAGTAAATAGGTTTGAACTATTTACTAGCTACCTAGTTAAAAAAAAATACAAAGTTACCTGTAAAATAAAACCTAACCTGCCTTACACTAAAAACTAACATTACAATAAAATAAATTATTAAAATACAATTTTCTAACTTACAAAAAAAATAAACACTAAATTACAAAAAATACAAAATTAAATTATCAAAAATAAAAATGAATTACTCTTAATCTAATAGCCCTATCAAAATAAAAAAGCCCCCCAAAATAAAAAAACCCTAGCCTACACTAAACTGCCAATGGCCCTTAAAATGGCCTTTTGCGGGGCATTGCCCCAAAGAAATCAGCTCTTTAACCTGTAAAAAAATACAAACACACCTCAACAGTAAAACCCATCCACCCAACCAAACCCCCCAAATAAAAACCTATCTAAAAAAACCTAAGCTAAACATTGCCCTGAAAAGGGCATTTGGATGGGCATTGCCCTTAAAAGGGCATTTAGCTCTATTACATTGTCCAAATCCTAAGCGGTCGTCGCTGGAAAATGAAGGTTCCCTTTAAGTGACGTCATCCAAGATGGCATCCCTTACATTCCTATTGGCTGAAGCCAACGCACCCCTTTGGTGCAAAACTCTAAATCTAGGTGTTAGTTATTTTGTAGCTAGCTTAGGGTTTTTTTTACAGGTAAGTTTGTATTTAGTTTTAAATAGGAATTATTTAGTTAATAATTGTAAGGTTTATTTAGATTTATTTTAATTATATTTGTTATTTTAATTATTTTTAATTATATTAACTTAGGGTTAGATTTAGGGTTAGGGTTACGTTAGGGTTAGGATTAGGGGTTAATATGTAGAGTTAGTGATGTGGGAGGTCAGAGGTTTAGGGGTTAATAATTTATTTTTAGTATATTTCGTTGTGGTGGCTTGTGTTTAGTGGTTAATAGGTGTGGCGGACAGCAGATTAGGGGTTAATAATATTTAAAGTGTTTGTGATGTGGGAGGGTGGAGGTTTAGGGGTTAATAGGTTTATTATAGTGGTGACAATGTTGGGGAGTGGCGGAATATGGGTTAATATTTTTTTTTTAGTGGTGGCGATGTCCGGAGCGGCAGATTAGGGGTTAATCATTTTATTATAGTGTTTGCAATGCGAGAGGGCCTCGGTTTAGGGGTTAATAGGTAGTTTATGGGTGTTAGTGTACTTTGTAACACTTTAGTTATGAGTTTTATGCTACAGATTTGTAATGTAAAACTTCTAACTACTGACTTTAGATGGTGGCACAGATCTTGTCAGTATAGAATGTACCTCTCACTTTTTGGCCTCCCAGGTAAATTGTAATACCGGCGCTATGGGAGTCCCATTGAGAAAGGACTTTTTTAAAAGTGCGGTACTGACGTTGCGTGACGGCCAAAAAGGTGTGCGGTACACCTATACCTACAAGACTTGTAATATTGAAACACTTTGTAGCTCAGCTCCACTGTCAGGTGCAGGCCAAAAAAGGGTGCTGTAATCCCTTAAATATTCACAAATCCACAGAGAGGCAGCACCTTGCAATATAAAAAGTCTTTATTTCCACATACTGGAATAAAACAGTGACGTTTCGGGTACAAGACCCTTAATCATTCCATTGTGTCTTGTACCCGAAACGTCACTGTTTTATTCCAGTATGTGGAAATAAAGACTTTTTATATTGCAAGGTGCTGCCTCTCTGTGGATTTACAAGACTTGTAATAGCGGCGTTAGGGAAAAAGCAGCGTTATGAAGCATAACGATGCTTTTTCACTCATAATGCAAAACTCGTAATCTAGCTGACTATGAGTAAAAGGGGTATGGAACAGGGAATAAAGTGCCATGTATGTTTTGTAGCACACAGATAAAACAGCAATGCAATATAAGTAAAATAGAAGTTTCTTTCTGCCAGTGAATAACCAATTGCCTCCAATTTTTGTCTTAGTTATTACTTCATGCTAGACTGAATACATTGCATTCCCTTTGGAACCCTCATTAAGGGTCACATTTTAAGATTTAAAATATTTAATATATATATTTTATTTAGTATATTAATGTTACATTACAGTTTTTAGTCACAGCATTAGTATAAATCACTTATATACACAGAGTTTGGTACTTGCTTATTTATTTGTCATTTTTAGCATTTTCATTCGTTCGCTTATTCTCCATTAAAAAAATGCATATGGAGTCACTAAAAATGAAACCATATACAGTGGTTAGTAAAGTTCTGGGGTAATGCTGTGCACTCCAATTCATTATTAGAGCACACCCAATCTCCTATTTGTTAGAGTCAGTCATTTTAGCCCTACTGACCATAGACTGTAGGACATAATGCTGGCAACTCCTAAACGGGGCTTAAATGGACAGTAAACAGTAAAGACCTTATAATTACAAGTAGGTTTGCCAGGTGTCCAGTATTCAACCCGACAGTCCAGCATTTTAGAAGGCTGTCCAGTAAAATCTGTACAAAAATACTGGGTTTATTAATGTCCATTTTGTTTAAGTCCATGGGTATAAGCTAAATGTAAAAGGCCCTATTTGTCTAAATGCAAATATGGTGCAGAAAAAAGTTAGGGGGGAGTCCAGATGGTCAAATCACTTCTGTGTGTTACTGGCAGTCAAATGGTAAAATAATTGATTTGTATGTTACTGACAGCCAAGTGGTAACATGACTACTTAGTTGTGATTAAATATACATTGTGGTTTCAAATGTGGGGGCTGATGTGGAGCTTTTTTTTTTGGGGGGGGGGGGGGAATGTATAACCCCCATCTACTATTGTGCCCAATCACAGACAGTATGCCCTTACAGCTGGCAACACCATATATAAGATATTTTGGTTGTGATGCTATAAAATAACATTATCAGCCAAGTTTAATTGCCTTTAAAACAAAACTAGTATCATTTTTCCCGCAATTATTTTATTCAATAGTCAAACTCCACCCACAATTTGCATTTGGAGGAGCCAATCTGGGCTTTAGTTTGCAGAAAAGGCTAGCCATGGTCATAGTATAAACTACATTGTTTTGCAGTTATTATCAGGTAAAGCCAATTAGGGAAATAGATGTAGCAGGATTAGCCTTGAAAAGTTAGTAGGGTGCATTTCCAGTTCTGAGAATTTGAAAATCCTCAAATTTTCAGAGCTAAATTACAAGAACAGAGGACAAAATAAATAAAGTATATTGCAAAGTTGTTTTATATCACATAACTAAATATTTGATATAAAAATCTCAAGGTGCTTACTGACCCTTACTAATATATGTGTTTAACTCATTTACTGAGGTTAAACTTGTAGTTATTTATGGTTAGTAATACAACAATTACTTGCCCTAACAAATTAGATGCTGTACTTGTTGCATTTGAATGTACTTTTAAGTTATGCTTTTAACTATAATTTATTGTTTCAGATTTTTGACTCCATATGAATCATTGTTTATACCAACATTGTACTCATTGTACCTCTGGTATATATTTTGGGGAGAAAAGGTGGTGCTTTAATATGTTCAAAAGTGTAATGCATCATGAAACTGAATCGCTCGTGACCCCAAGTGGTTTGTTCCCTGTGTTTAAGGGACATCAAATTATTTTTGAAGTTTTGCGTTATGAGGGGTGCAGTGCTAACTTGCACGTTATTGTCACCGCTCACTTACCTACAGCGCTGGTATTACAGGTTTTTATAAACCTGGCGTTAAAAGACAAGAAGTGAGTGTAGAGCAAAACTGGGCTCCATACCACACTCCAATACCAGCGCTGCTTAAGTCAGCGGTGAGCTGGTTGTACATGCTCGTGTACGATTTCCCCATAGACATCAATGGGGAGAGCCGACTGAAAAAAAGCCTAATACCTGCAAAAAAGCAGCGTAAAGCTCTGTAACGCAGCCCCATTGATTCCTATAGGTAAACACATTTTATGTTTAAACCTAACACCCTAACATGAACCCAGAGTCTAAACACCCCTAATCTTACACTTATCAACCCCTAATCTGCCGCCCCCGACATCACTGACACCTACATTATATTTACTAACCCCTAATCTGCCGCTCCGGACATCACCGCCACTATAAAAAACATATTTACCCCTAAAGCGCTGCACTCCCGCCTCACAAACACTAGTTAAATATTATTAACCCCTAATCTGCTGTCCCTAACATCGCCGCCACCTACCTACATTTATTAACCCCTAATCTGCCGCCCCCAACGTCGCCACTATACTAAAGTTATTAACCCCTAAACCTAATTCTAACTCTAACAACCAATAACTTAAATATAATTAAAATAAATCTAAATAAAACCTACTATTAATAACTCAATAATTCATATTTAAAACTAAATACTTACCTGTAAAATAAACCCTAAGCTAGCTACAATATAACTAATAGTTACATTGTATATAGCTTAGGGTTTATTTTTATTTTACAGGCAAGTTTGTATTTATTTTAACTAGGTAGAATAGTTACTAAATAGTTATTAACTATTTACTAGCTACCTAGCTAAAATAAATACAAATTTACCTGTAAAATAAAACATAACCAGTCTTACACTAACACCTAATCTTACACTACAATTAAATAAACTATATAAATTAAGTACAATTAACTAAATTAAATACAATTACCTAAATTACAACCCCCCCCACTAAATTACACAAAATAAAAAACAAATGACAAAATATTTAAACTAATTACACCTAATCTAATAGCCCAACCAAAATAAAAAAGCCCCACCAAAATAAAAAAAAACCCTAGCCTAAACTAAACTACCAATAGTCCTTAAAAGGGCCTTTTGCGGGACATTGTCGCAAAGAAATCAGCACTTTTACCTGTGAAAAAAATACAAACACCCCCCCCAACAGTAAAACCCACCACCCACACAACCAACCCCCCAAATAAAACCCTAACTAAAAAAACCTAAGCTCCCCATTGCCCTGAAAAGGGCATTTATATGGGCATTGCCCTTATAATTTATATGGGCATTGCCCTCTATTGCAGCCAAAAGCCCTAACCTAAAAATAAAACCCACCCAATAAACCCTTAAAAAACCTAACTCTAAATTCTGAAGATCCACTTACAGTTTTGAATAGCCGACATCCATCCTCAACGAAGCTGGGAGAAGTCCTCATCGAAGCAGCAAGAAGTCCTCAACGAAGCCAGGAGAAGTCTTCATCGAAGCCGTGAGAAGTGGTCCTCTAGATGGGCAGAAGTCTTCATCCAGACGGCATCGTCTATCTTCATCCATCCGGCGCTGCTCCATGTTCAAGACATCCGACGCGGAGCATCCTCTTCTTCCGACGACTAACCGACGAATGAAGGTTCCTTTAAGTGATGTCATCCAAGAAGGCGTCCCTTAGATTCCGATTGGCTGATAGAATTCTATCAGCCAATCAGAATTAAGGTTGAAAAAATCCTATTGGCTGATGCAATCACCCAGAGGATTGAGTTTGTATTCTATTGCATCAGCCAATAGGATTTTTCCAACCTTAATTCCGATTGGCTGATAGAATTCTATCTGCCAAACGGAATCTAAGGGACGCCATCTTGGATGACGTCACTTAAAGGAACCTTCATTCGTCGGGTAGTCGTCGGAAGAAGAGGATGCCCTCCTATGTCGGATGTCTTGAAGATGGAGCCGCTCTGCGCCGGATGGATGAAGATAGAAGATGCCATCTGGATGAAGACTTCTGCCCGTCTGGAGGATCACTTCTCTCGGCTTCGATGAAGACTTCTCCTGGCTTCATTGAGGACTTCTTGCCGCTTCGATGAGGACTTCTCCCGGCTTAGTTGAGGATGGATGTCGGCTCTTCAAAACTGTTAGTGGATATTCAGGGGTTAGTGTTAGGTTTTTTTAAGGGTTTATTGGGTGGGTTTTATTTTTAGGTTAGGGCTTTGGCATGCAATAGAGCTAAATGCCCTTTTAAGGGCAATATCCATACAAATGCCCTTTTCCGGGCAATGAGGAGCTTAGGTTTTTTTAGTTAGGGTTTTATTTGGGGGGTTGGTTGTGTGGGTGGTGGGTTTTACTGTTGGGGGGGTGTTTGTATTTTTTTTTACAGGTAAAAGTGCTGATTTATTTGGGGCAATGCCCCACAAAAGGCCCTTTTAAGGGCTATTGGTAGTTTAGTTTAAGCTAGGGGGGGTTATTTTGGGGGGGGGGCTTTTTTTATTTGGTAGGGCTATTAGATTAGGTGTAATAAGTTTAAATATCTTGTAATTTGTTTATTATTTTGTGTAATTTAGTGGTTTTTTTGTTGTTTTTTTGTAATTTAGGTAATTGGATTTAATTTAGTTAATTGTATTTAATTTAGGTAATTTACTTCATTGTAGTGTAAGGTTAGGTGTTAGTGTAAGACCGGTTAGGTTTTATTTTACAGGTAAATTTGTATTTATTTTAGCTAGGTAGTTAGTAAATAGTTAATAACTATTTAGTAACTATTCTACCTAGTTAAAATAAATACAAACTTGCCTGTAAAATAAAAATAAACCCTAAGCTAGATACAATGTAACTATTAGTTATATTGTAGCTAGCTTAGGGTTTATTTTACAGGTAAGTATTTAGTTTTAAATATGAATTATTGAGCTATTAATAGTAGGTTTTATTTAGATTTATTTTAATTATATTTAAGCTATTGGGTGTTAGGGTAAGACTTAGGTTTAGGGGTTTATAACTTTAGTATAGTGGCGGCGACATTGGGGGTGGCAGATTAGGGTTTAATAAATGTAGGTAGGTGGCGGCGATTTTAGGGGTGGCAGATTAGGGGTTAATAATATTTAACTAGTGTTTTCGAGGCGAGAGTGCAGCGGTTTAGGGTTTAATATGTTTATTATAGTGGCGGCGATGTCAGGAGCGGCAGATTAGGGGTTAATAATTTTATTTTAGTGCTTGCGATGCGGGAGGGCCTCGGTTTAGGGGTTAATAGGTAGTTTATGGGTGTTAGTGTACTTTTTAGCACTTTAGTTATGAGTTTTATGCTACAGCTTTGTAGTGTAAAACTCATAAATACTGACTTTAGAATGCGTTACGAATCTTGCGGGATAGGCTGTACCGCTCACTTTTTGGCCTAAAAGAAAAAGTTTGTAATACCGGCGCTATGGAAGTCCCATTGAAAAAAGACTTTACGAAAATTGCGTAAGTTAATTTGCAGTACGGCCATAAAAGTGTGCGGGACAGCTGTACCTACAATACTCGTAATAGCAGCGGTAGTAAAAAAGCAGCGTTATAAGCCTTAACGCTGCTTTTTTTACTCATAACGCAAAACATGCATGTTGGATATGATATATTGGCAGAGCTTAATTTATTTCTTTTAAGCTAATGCCAACAGTTAAATTCTCACTTAAAGGCAAAAAAAACAGGATGATTCAGTTCTCCACACTCTCTTAAAAACTTAAGAAACTGTATACCGAAGCAACTAGGATACTGGCTGTACCCCCTTATCCATGAGCTACTTATTTAACAAAACTCACGGCTAGATTTAGAGTTGGGCGGTAGCCGTCAAAACCAGCGTTAGAGGCTCCTAACGCTGGTTTTTACCGCCCTCTGGTATTTGGAGCCAGTCATTAAAGGGTCTAACGCTCACTTTCCAGCCGTGACTTTTCCATACCGCAGATCCCCTTACGTCAATTGCGTATCCTATCTTTTCAATGGGATCTTTCTAACGCCGGTATTTAGAGTCGTGGCTGAAGTGAGCGTTAGAAATCTAACGACAAAACTCCAGCCGCAGAAAAAAGTCAGTAGTTAAGAGCTTTCTGGGCTAACGCCGGTTTATAAAGCTCTTAACTACTGTGCTCTAAAGTACACTAACACCCATAAACTACCTATGTACCCCTAAACCGAGGTCCCCCCACATCGCCGCCACTCTATTAAATTTTTTTAACCCCTAATCTGCCGACCGCACGCCGCTGCCACCTACGTTATCCCTATGAACCCCTAATCTGCTGTCCCTAACACCGCCGACCCCTATATTATATTTATTAACCCCTAATATGCCACCCCCAACGTCGCCGCTACCTACCTACACTTATTAACCCCTAATCTGCCGACCGGACCGCGCCGCTATTATAATAAAGTTATTAACCCCTAATCCGCCTCACTCCCGCCTCAATAACCCTATAATAAATAGTATTAACCCCTAATCTGCCCTCCCTAACATCGCCGACACCTAACTTCAAGTATTAACCCCTAATCTGCCGATCGGAGCTCACCGCTACTCTAATAAATTTTTTAACCCCTAAAGCTAATTCTAACCCTAACACCTCCCTAAGTTAAATATAATTTTATTCTAACGAAATAAATTAACTCTTATTAAATAACTTATTCCTATTTAAAGCTAAATACTTACCTGTAAAATAAACCCTAATATAGCTACAATATAAATTATAATTATATTGTAGCTATTTTAGGATTAATATTTATTTTACTGGCAACTTTGTATTTATTTTAACCAGGTACAATATCTATTAAATAGTTAATAACTATTTAATAGTTACCTAGTTAAAATAATTACAAAATTACCTGTAAAATAAATCCTAACCTAAGTTACAATTAAACCTAACACTACACTATCAATAAATTAATTAAATAAACTACCTACAATTATCTACAATTAAACCTAACACTACACTATAAATAAATTTATTAAATACAATACCTACAAATAAATACAATTAAATAAACTAACTAAAGTACAAAAAATAAAAAAGAACTAAGTTACAAAAAATAAAAAAATATTTACAAACATTAGAAAAAAATTACAACAATTTTAAACTAATTACACCTACTCTAAGCCCCCTAATAAAATAACAAAGACCCCCAAAATAAAAAAATGCCCTACCCTATTCTAAATTACAAAAGTTCAAAGCTCTTTTACCTTATCAGCCCTTAAAAGGGCCCTTTGCGGGGCATGCCCCAAAGAATTCAGCTCTTTTGCCTGTAAAAAAAAAACATACAATACCCCCCCCACATTACAACCCACCACCCACATACCCCTAATCTAACCCAAACCCCCCTTAAATAAACCTAACACTAAGCCCCTGAAGATCTCCCTACCTTGTTTTCACCATGCCAGGTTCACCGATCGGTCCAGAAGAGGGTCCGAAGTCTTGATCCAAGCGCAAGCGGGGGGCTGAAGAGTGACGTCCATCCTCGGGCTGAAGTCTGGATCCAAGCGGCGGCTGAAGAAATCCATCATCGGGCTGAAGTCTTGATCCAAGCGGGCGCTGAAGAAGTCCATCATCGGGATGAAGTCTTCTATGAAGCAGCATCTTCAATCTTCTTTCTTCCGGAGCCATCATCTTCCAGCCGACGCGGAACATCCTCTTCTACCGACGCCTACTCGCCGAATGACGGTTGCTTTAAATAACGTCATCCAAGATGGCGTCCGTCGAATTCAGATTGGCTGATAGGATTCTATCAGCCAATCAGAATTAAGGTAGGACAATTCTGATTGGCTGATGGAATCAGCCAATCAGAATCAAGTTCAATCCGATTGGCTGATCCGATCAGCCAATCAGATTGAGCTTGAATTCTATTGGCTGATCGGAACAGCCAATAGAATGCGTGACGTTTTTTTCCTTTGTGGCTTCCCTGCATACTGGAGCAATAATTATTTTTGTTATCTTTCTCATCTGTTTCCTGAGTGGGTCACGTCCTGGATATTTCTCAGTGTGCTAGCGTGTGCTTTCTATTCACGCTAGCAGTTGGGTTGCATTCCGGACTGATTCCAAAGCGGCTGACATTACAAACGGGCCATAAAAATGGACCCCACTGAATTATCCATGGCCGTGGCTCACCAGGGACAGCTATTGGGATCTCATGCCACTCACTTGTAGTCTCTGGACACTAAACTTGATCAAATAACTGCTCTATTACAAAATTTGGTTGCTACTGCACCTCCCAATCCTAATCCCAATCCTAATCCTATTGAGGCATTACCTCCTTCGATTCCTAACAATCAGTCTCAGGTACAACTAAGTCCCAGGATACCTCTTCCGGATAAATATGATGGGAATCCTGAAGAATGTAGAGGCTTTCTGAATCAATGCCGTCTTCATTTCCGGAATAGCTCTACTCATTTTGCTACTCCCTCTTCTAGAATCACATTTCTTATTTCCTTAATGAAAGGAAAAGCCTTGGCTTGGGTATCACCTTTGCTAGAAAAGAATGATCCTATACTTTTGGATGTTGATACATTTCTATCTATGTTTTCAAATGTATTTGATAAACCTGGAAGGTCATCCGCTGCTGAAGCTACTCTCCTGGATTTACGTCAAGGTAATCAACCAGTTTCTCAATACGCTATTGAGTTCCGCACCCTTGCCTCTGAAACCACTTGGAATCAGGGAGCACTCAGAGCCGCTTTCCGTAAAGGACTTTCTGAGCGTCTCAAGGATGAATTGGTGTATCGTGAACTTCCAGAGTCCTTAGAAGCCTTAATAAATCTTTGTATCAGTCTCGACGCCAGGTTTCGTGAACGCCAACAAGAAAAGGATAGAACACAGAGGTCTTCAACTCGAACTCCTTTTCGTTTGGCTCCTCGTTTTTCTAATCCAGTCACTCCTGTCTCTCCTACTACTGATCAGGCTGAACCCATGGAAGTGGGAAGTATAAAATTAACTGAGACTGAACGCTTGAGAAGACGGACTCTTGGCTTATGTCTGTACTGTGGCCTTAAAGGGCATTTATTAAGGGATTGTCCTACTAGGCCAGTAAAAGCCAGGGCTTAACTCTAGTCCAGGGAACTGAGTTAAGCCAAAACAAGTGCCATTCCCTATACAAGAAACTTTTTGTTCCAGTGACCCTTCAAATTGGACATAAGAAGATTCATACCCAAGCTCTAATCGATTCTGGTGCTGGAGGAGTGTTCATTGACTCTACATTCGTCTCTACTCACTCTATACCCTTACTAAAGAAAGAGTATTCAATTTCAGTCTCTACGGTCAGTGGAGATCCTTTGGGTTCTGGATATATTCAGTTTGCTACTCAACCCTTACTTCTCACCGTAGGAATACTTCATTCCGAGACAATTTGTTTTGATGTCATCCCCACTCCTCAATTTCCCATTATCTTGGGATTACCCTGGCTCCAAATTCACAATCCTATTTTTTCTTGGACTTTCGGTGAACTCACTTCCTGGGGATCTACATGCCAGACTAAATGTCTTCAAAAGATTACCAAGTTACCACTCACTACTGCTCTCACAGTCGAAACTCCAGACTCCCTACCTACGCCTTATCATGACTTTGTGGATGTTTTCTCCAAAAAAGAAGCTGAACGTCTTCCTCCTCACCGCCCTTTTGATTGCCCCATTGATCTCCTTCCCGGGGCTACCTATCCTTGAGGCAAGACATATCCACTTTCTAAACCTGAAAACATGGCTTTGGAAGAATATATTAAAGACAATCTGGCTAGAGGATTTATTCGACCCTCCTCTTCCCCTGTAGGGGCTGGTTTCTTTTTTGTAGGAAAAAAGGATGGCGGATTAAGACCCTGTATTGATTACCGAGGATTAAATCAGATTACCATCAAGAACAGTTATCCTCTACCCCTTATTCCTGAACTTTTCACTTATCTTCAGGGAGCCACCATATTCACCAAACTCGATCTACGTGGTGCATACAATCTGATCCGTATACGCAAAGGAGATGAGTGGAAGACTGCCTTTAACACTCGATTTGGGCATTACGAATATTTGGTCATGCCCTTCGGACTATGCAATGCTCCGGCGGTCTTCCAACATTTTGTAAACGAGATCTTTCGTGATTTTTTGAATATCTTTGTCATCATATACCTTGACGACATCTTAATTTTTTCTCAGAACCACCAAGATCATGTGCACCACGTCAAGAAAGTACTTCAACGTTTAAGAGAATTCCATCTGTTTGCTAAACTGGAGAAATGTTCTTTCCATCAAAAATCCATACCCTTTCTGGGTTATGTAATATCGGCATCTGGATTTGAAATGGATCCTACTAAACTTTCTGCCATCTTGGATTGGCCTAGACCTGATTCTTTGAAGGCTTTACAACGTTTTCTGGGCTTCGCCAACTACTACAGGAAGTTCATCAAGGATTTTGCTACTATTACTTCTCCTCTTCTCTCACTAGAAAAGGACAAAACTGTAAAAAATGGCCTCCTGAGGCTATAGAAGCTTTTGAGTCTCTCAAAGAAGCTTTTTCCTCAGCACCTATTCTCCGTCATCCAAATCCTGATTTTCAGTTTATCCTGGAAGTTGATGCTTCCTCTGTTGCTGCTGGAGCTGTTCTGTCTCAACGAATACCGGAGACTGGAAAGATTCATCCTGTTGCTTTCTTCTCTAAAAAATTCACTCCTTCTGAATTTAACTATGACGTAGGGAATAAAGAGTTGCTTGCCATCAAAATGGCATTGGATGAATGGAGGCATTGGCTGGAAGGTACTTCTTTGCCATTTACCATACTCACTGATCATAAGAACCTTCTTTATCTCCAAACAGCTAAACGATTGAATTCCAGGCAAGCACGCTGGTCATTATTCTTCTCCCGGTTTCACTATAATTTGTCTTACATACCTGGTTCAAAAAATATTAAAGCAGACGCCCTTTCCAGACAATTTCAAGATACCCCAGTTCCTGAGTCTGGTACCATTCTCCAACCTCATGAAGTCATAGCCCAGTTAACAACTTCCTGGTTACAAGATTTACAGTCTGCTCAAAGGAATCTTCCTTTGTCCTGTAAACCTCCCGATGGTTTACTCTTTGTTCCTGAACGCCTTCGTTCCAAGATTTTATTTTGGGCTCATGATAGTCCCCTTTCCGGACATCCTGGCATCAGTATTACCACTCAAAATCTCAAACAACATGTTTGGTGGCCTACTCTCTCTCAAGATGTGAAGGATTACGTCTCAGTATGCACACAATGTGCCATGAACAAAACTCCACGCCAACTTCCTTCAGGATTGCTCCAACCATTGCCTATACCTCATCAGCCTTGGACTCATATATCCATGGACTTCATTACCGACCTTCCCTTGTCAGCTGGAAACAATACTATTTGGGTGGTGGTTGACAGGTTCACTAAGACTGCCCATTTTGTACCCTTACCAGGATTACCATCTGCCAAAAGACTCTCTGAACTTTTTATTTCACATATTGTAAGAATCCATGGATTTCCTCTAGATATTGTTTCAGATAGAGGGGTACAGTTTGTTTCTCGATTTTGGAGGTCACTTTGTAAACATTTTGGAACTACTATATCTCTCTCTACTTCTCACCACCCACAATCTAATGGCCAGACTGAAAGGGTAAACCAGTGTCTTGAAACATATCTTAGACATTATGTGGATCATTATCACTCTAACTGGACTTCTTACCTTCCTTTGGCTGAATTGGCTCATAATGCCCGGTACAATTCCTCCCTTCAGACTTCTCCTTTTCATGCAGCTTACGGATATCAGCCCAGAACATTTCCTTTGCATACTTCTTCCACAGTGAATCCTGCTTCTGATCTTACAGCCCGAAGATTAACTCGACATTGGCGGAAAATACATCGTATTCTTTCTGTAGCTTCTAGACGTTACAAGTTCTTTTCAGACCTTCGACGGAAGAAGGCTCCCAAATATCGCCCTGGTGATAAAGTTTGGATTTCCTCTCGTTTTCTTCGCCTGAAACAACCTTCTAACAAATTGGGACCACGATACGTGGGTCCTTTCCGAATACTGGGTCAGGTGTGTTCCACTGCTTATCGGGTGGCTTTACCCAAGACTCTCAAAGTCCATCCGGTATTCCATGTTTCTCTTTTGAAACCTGTGATGACTAACAGATATTCTAAGCCTTTTTCTAAACCTCCACCTTTATTTGTGCATGGACACCCTGAGTTTGAGATCAGCCATATTCTGGATTCCAAGCTGCGTGGCAAGAAATTGTATTATCTCATTCATTGGAAGGGTTATCCAGTCACGGAACGTTCTTGGGAACCGGCTCATCAAGTAAATGCTCCTACTTTGATCAAGGCCTTCCACAAGACTCATCCTGATAGGCCTGGTCCTGTCCCCCGGAGGGGTCCTTGAGGAGGGGGGTGCTGTCATGATTCTGTCCGTTCATTGCCGTGTCACCGCGGCTCCCGGATCTTCTCTGTGTGAATGACGTCACGTTGCTTAGCAACGTGACGCTTTCTCGACACACCCCTCTGATGACGTTGCCGCTCCTGCCTTTAAACCACGGCGGGAGATCTTACTCGGGGCCCGTTTGTTTGTTCCCCTTGGAGTTTGTGAGTACCATATCAAAATTCTGTTTCCTTGTGTACCGACTTCTGCCTGCCTGACCAAGCTTTTTGCCTTTCTGTTTTGTTATAATCCTGCTTAAAGGGACATTTACTTTTACAAGCTGCAAAAGAGAACTTTGCCTTTTTTACAAGCCTGCTAAAGAGGACCTTTTTTCAAAGCTGCAAATAAGAGCATTTCCTTTATATTCTTTGACCTGCTTAAAGGGACGTTTTTTCCTTTGTGGCTTCCCTGCATACTGGAGCAATAATTATTTTTGTTATCTTTCTCATCTGTTTCCTGAGTGGGTCACGTCCTGGATATTTCTTAGTGTGCTAGCGTGTGCTTTCTATTCACGCTAGCAGTTGGGTTGCATTCCGGACTGATTCCAAAGCGGCTGACAGGAATTGTATTTAATTTATTTATTGATAGTGTAGTGTTAGGTTTAATTGTAGATAATTGTAAGTATTTTATTTAATTAATTTATTGATAGTGTAGTGTTAGGTTTAATTGTAACTTAGGTTAGGATTTATTTTACAGGTAATTTTGTAATTATTTTAAGTAGGTAGCTATTAAATAGTTATTAACTATTTAATAGCTATTGTACCTGGTTAAAATAATTACAAAGTTGCCTGAAAAATAAATATTAATCCTAAAATAGCTACAATATAATTATAATTTATATTGTAGCTATATTAGGGTTTATTTTACAGGTAAGAATTTAGCTTTAAATAGGAATAATTTATTTAATAAGAGTTAATTTATTTCGTTAGATTTAAATTATATTTAATTTAGGGGGGTGTTAGGGTTAAAGTTAGACTTAGCTTTAGGGGTTAATAAATTTATTAGAGTAGCGGTGAGCTCCTGTCGGCAGATTAGGGGTTAATACTTGAAGTTAGGTGTCGGCAATGTTAGGGAGGGCAGATTAGGTGTTAATACTATTTATTATAGGGTTATTGAGGCGGGAGTGAGGCGGATTAGGGGTTAATACATTTATTATAGTAGCGCTCAGGTCCGGTCGGCAGATTAGGGGTTAATAAGTGTAGTTAGGTGGAGGCGACGTTGGGGGCGGCAGATTAGGGGTTAATAAATATAATATAGGGGTCGGCGATGTTAGGGCAGCAGATTAGGTGTACATAGGGATAATGTAGGTGGCGGGGGTGTACGGAGCGGCAGTTTAGGGGTTAAAAATATAATGCAGGGGTCAGCGATAGCGGGGACGGCAGATTAGGGGTTAATAAGTGTAAGGTTAGGGGTGTTTAGACTCGGGGTACATGTTAGAGTGGTAGGTGCAGACGTAGGAAGTGTTTCCCCATAGGAAACAATGGGGATGCGTTAGGAGCTGAACGCAGCTTTTTTGCAGGTGTTAGGGTTTTTTTCAGCTCAAACAGCCACATTGTTTTCTATGGGGGGAATCGTGCACGAGCACGTTTTTGAAGCTGGCCGCGTCCGTAAGCACCACTGGTATCGAGAGTTGCAGTGGCGTTAAATTATGCTCTACGCTCCCTTTTTGGAGCCTAACGCACTGAAAACCCAGCCATTCTGTGAACTCTAAATACCAGCGGTATTTAAAAGGTGCGGGGGAAAAAAAAAGCACGCGTAGCTAACGCACCCCTTTGGCCGCAGAACTCTAAATCTAGCCGTAAAGCTTTAAGAAGTGATTTTTTTTTTATTTTGAGTAAGAAAAGGTTGAAACTAGGAATTTATCAGGTTTTTCACATTTGAGTGAAGAAGCACATATTTACTTAAAGGTACAGTACAACAACAAAACTTCCCCTTTAAATTGTTTCCAATGATCCATTTTACCTGCTGGAGTGTATTAAATTGTTTACAATTAGCTCCTTAACCCCTATTTCAGCATTTTGAATAGCTGATTTAGCCTGTGGTAATCCCACCTATACTGAAAGTTTCTATACTGAATTCTCAGCTATTGCGAAGCCAACAGAAGAAATTATACTCCCAGTGGGGTGCAGGATAGTTTACGTAATAAAATTTTACATTTCCAATGTTCTCTCCAAGTACTGAGCTTTGGTTTACAAACAAATACAAGAAGCAAGTGTGTTTACATAAAGTGATAACATAATGAGATCTGATATTAGCTGGAAGCTCAACCCATTTCAATAGGCTGTGGTTTAAAAGCACAAAACCAACAATTTCATATACACAAACAAACCTGAAAATGCAATTTCTCATACATTTTTGTACATTTTTGTACTCCCGAGCTGGTAAAACAAGTCATTGAAAATAACATTAATGGGATAACAATTTAACAGTGTACTGTCCCATTAAATCTGGAGAGTGACGTCTATATTGTGTTAATATATATATATATCAAAATTTATTTTGCTGAGGTCATTTAGGGACAGATATAAAATATATAACTGTTTCTAACTAGCCTTAGCAGCAGGGGTCAAGTCGAAAGGGAATGCATGGGAACGGAGTTCCTGCACTATTTTTGGAGGAACGATTTTCTGGACAGAGAACAGAAATGATTCATTCAGTAAACACTGCTGCTCCTGCTGGTGGAAAGAGCTGGAGCACAGTCTGATTAGAGGGATAGTGAGATCCTCTAGTAATGGGCAGTAACACTTCCTACAATACACTAAATCCATGCCTGTCAGTGTTCCTGCTGTTAGATCACCCCACACTGTCTGGTGCTTAGATTACTGTGTTGCTTGCTCTAAGGTTATTTAGCTCCCCTCAGCAGAAATAGGACTAGTATACCTTAAATGGGTGAGACTCTGTGACAGAGGAGGATTCGCAGGCCCGAAGGCAGCCATTCAACCCTTCATTGGATTTAATTTGCTTTCATTAACTAAAGTGTATAGATTATATACATATAAATGCGCGCGTGTGTGTATATATATATATATATATATATATATAATATATATATATATATATATATATATATATATATATATATAAAAACATAATTTATGCTTACCTGATAAATTTATTTCTCTTGTAGTGTATCCAGTCCACGGATCATCCATTACTTGTGGGATATTCTCCTTCCCAACAGGAAGTTGCAAGAGGATCACCCACAGCAGAGCTGCTATATAGCTCCTCCCCTCACTGCCATATCCAGTCATTCGACCGAAACAAGCCGAGAAAGGAGAAACCATAGGGTGCAGTGGTGACTGTAGTTTAATTAAAATTTAGACCTGCCTTAAAAGGACAGGGCGGGCCGTGGACTGGATACACTACAAGAGAAATAAATTTATCAGGTAAGCATAAATTATGTTTTCTCTTGTTAAGTGTATCCAGTCCACGGATCATCCATTACTTGTGGGATACCAATACCAAAGCTAAAGTACACGGATGATGGGAGGGACAAGGCAGGAACTTAAACGGAAGGAACCACTGCCTGTAGAACCTTTCTCCCAAAAACAGCCTCCGAAGAAGCAAAAGTATCAAATTTGTAACATTTTGAAAAGGTATGAAGCGAAGACCAAGTTGCCGCCTTGCAAATCTGTTCAACAGAAGCCTCATTTTTAAAGGCCCAGGTGGAAGCCACAGCTCTAGTAGAATGAGCTGTAATCCTTTCAGGGGGCTGCTGTCCAGCAGTCTCATAGGCTAAACGGATTATACTCCGAAGCCAAAAAGAAAGAGAGGTTGCCGAGGCCTTTTGACCTCTCCTCTGTCCAGAGTAAACAAAAAACAGGTTAGATGTTTTGCGAAAATCTTTAGTAGCTTGTAAGTAAAACTTCAAGGCACGGACTACGTCTAGATTATGCAAAAGACGTTCCTTCTTTCAAGAAGGATTAGGACACAATGATGGAACAACAATCTCTTGATTGATATTCTTGTTTGATTTGGCCCTGTCCTGAGGAAGGGTATGACCCTTACCTCCAGTAATGTCAGCAATAATTTCTTTCAAACTAGGCCCAAATAAGGTCTGCCCCTTGAAAGGAATGTTGAGTAATTTAGACTTTGAAGTCACGTCAGCTGACCAGGATTTAAGCCATAGCGCCCTACGCGCCTGGATGGCGAATCCGGAATTCTTAGCCATTAGTTTAGTCAAATGAACAATGGCATCAGAAACAAATGAGTTAGCTAGCTTAAGTGTTCTAAGCTTGTCAATGATTTCAGTCAATGGAGCTGTATGGATGGCCTCTTCCAGGGCCTCAAACCAGAACGCCGCCGTAGCAGTGACAGGCGCAATGCATGCAAGGGGCTGTAAAATAAAACCTTGTTGAATAAACATTTTCTTAAGGTAACCCTCTAATTTTTTATCCATTGGATCTGAAAAAGCACAACTGTCCTCAACCGGGATAGTGGTACGCTTTGCTAAAATAGAAACTGCTCCCTCCACCTTAGGGACCGTCTGCCATAAGTCCCGTGTAGTGGCGTCTATGGGAAACATTTTTCTAAATATAGGAGGGGGGGAAAACGGCACACCGGGTCTATCCCACTCCTTACTAATAATTTCTGTAAACCTTTTAGGTATTGGAAAAACATCAGTACACACCGGCACTGCATAGTATTTATCCAGTCTACACAATTTCTCTGGCACTGCAATTGTGTCACAGTCATTCAGAGTAGCTAACACCTCCCCAAGCAATACACGGAGGTTCTCAAGCTTAAATTTAAAATTAGAAATCTCTGAATCAGGTTTCCCCGAGTCAGAGATGTCACCCACAGACTGAAGCTCTCCGTCCTCAGGTTCTGCATATTGTGACGCAGTATCAGACATGGCTCTTACAGCATCTACGCACTCTGTATCTCGTCTAACCCCAGAGCTATCGCGCTTGCCTCTTAATTCAGGCAATCTGGCTAATACCGCTGACAGGGTATTATCCATGATCGCAGCCATGTCCTGCAAAGTAATCGCTATGGGCGTCCCTGATGTACTTGGCGCCATATTAGCGTGAGTCCCTTGAGCGGGAGGCAAAGGGTCCGATGCGTGGGGAGAGTTAGTCGGCATAACTTCCCCCTCGACAGAACCCTCTGGTGACAATTCTTTTATAGATAAATACTGATCTTTACTGTTTAAGGTGAAATCAATACATTTAGTACACATTCTCCTATGGGGCTCCACCATGGCTTTTAAACATAATGAACAAGTAGTTTCCTCTGTGTCAGACATGTTTGTACAGACTAGCAATGAGACTAGCAAGCTTGGAAAACACTTTAAACCAAGTTAACAAGCAATATAAAAAACGTTACTGCGCCTTTAAGAAAAACAAATTTTGTCAAAATTTGAAATAACAGTGAAAAAAGGCAGTTACACTAACAAAATTTTTACAGTGTATGTAACAAGTTAGCAGAGCATTGCACCCACTTGCAAATGGATGATTAACCCCTTAATACCAAAAACGGAATAACAAATGACAAAAACGTTTTTAAAACCAGTCACAACAACTGCCACAGCTCTACTGTGGCTGTTACCTTCCTCAAACACGACTTTTGAAGCCTTTTGAGCCCTTCAGAGATGTCCTGTATCACGCAGAGGGCTCAGGAAACTGTTTCTAGGCAAAAATCAAGCCAGCCATGTGGAAAAAAACTAGGCCCCAATAAGTTTTATCACCAAGCATATATAAAAATGATTAAACATGCCAGCAAACGTTTTATATTGCACTTTTATAAGAGTATGTATCTCTGTTAATAAGCCTGATACCAGTCGCTATTAAATCACTGCATTTAGGCTTAACTTACATTAATCCGGTATCAGCAGCATTTTCTAGCAAATTCCATCCCTAGAAAAATGTTAACTGCACATACCTTATTGCAGGATAACCTGCACGCCATTCCCCCTCTGAAGTTACCTCACTCCTCAGAAT
The DNA here is from genome assembly GCF_027579735.1 of Bombina bombina. Lineage (NCBI taxonomy): Eukaryota > Metazoa > Chordata > Amphibia > Anura > Bombinatoridae > Bombina > Bombina bombina. The sequence goes on from NC_069504.1 coordinate 269,525,399, forward strand.
ATGTGAGAACGGCAGTGGATCTTAGTTACTTCTGCTAAGATCATAGAAACCGCAGGCAGATTCTTCTTCTAAATGCTGCCTGAGATAAAATAGTACGCTCCGGTACCATTTAAAAATAATAAACTTTTGATTGAAGAAAAAAAAAAAAAACTAACTATAATACACCACTCTCCTCTTACTACCTCCATCTTTGTTGAGAGTTGCAAGAGAATGACTGGGTATGGCAGTGAGGGGAGGAGCTATATAGCAGCTCTGCAGTGGGTGATCCTCTTGCAACTTCCTGTTGGGAAGGAGAATATCCCACAAGTAATGGATGATCCGTGGACTGGATACACTTAACAAGAGAAAGAATATTAATTGTGAGGGGGGGGTCTTGGTGGGTTCCCACACTTTTTTTGTAGGACTTGACCCCTGCTTAGGAGAGGATACGAAATATATGTGAGTTCATCTATTTAGAATACATCACATATTATAACAAGTTAGCACCCAGGGGGATGTCCTTGATGATGGTGGATTCACTGTGTCCTTTGGTTTTATGTGTGTGTATATATATATATATATATATATATATATATATATATATATATATATATATATATATATACATATATCTATCTATATACAAATTATATTTTAGGAATATTTTAATATCTTGGTAGCATGCCCTAAGCATAATGCTTACAGAAAATCAAAAAAGCAAGAGGTATTTAATGCCTTTTTAAGTAGATAAATCATATCTCAATACAATTTTAAAGTTTGGGCACTCCCAGCTATGCACTTTTAAATGGTGAAGCTCAGTTCTATACACGTCAAGGAAATATTTATATCTATCGCCATGCTCACTTAATCTTTCTGTATCATATTTTACAGTTGTTTACAGAATAAAGTTAGTACACATTTCCACAGAGCAGTCATTTGATAAACTCAAGCATTTAAATGCTTTTAGTCTTTCTATAAATAAAGGTGACATGCATGGATCCATAAAGATATCACTCTATATGACATGACATGCAACATCCAAGAACAGCTGACAAAATTCTAAAAATAAATACTGTACATTAATTAAAGGGCAGAATGTTAAAGAAATGCCTCTGTAGCCAACATATGAAATTGTATTACAATTCACCAGCTGCTATTTATATCTATTGATTACACATAATATATAAAATTATCAGACAAGGAATCAATAAGACTATCCCTTTTACGCATAAAAACCTAAAGCTTAACATTAAAGGGATATTATCACCTAAAACATTTTTAAGAAGTTGATATAAAACAGTTCCTAAGTCATATTTGATAAAGTAACAGAGATATTGTGGTTATAAAATTAAATAAAAAATGATCACTGACTGAGAGGGATAACATCAACATAAAAGTTGGTTTATGGCTTTATGTAGCCCAGTCCAGTTTATTACACACACACATATATATATATACATATATATATATATATATATATACATATATATATATATATATATATATATATATATATATATATATATATATATATATATATATATATATATATATATATATATATATACTTTATATGTTGCGGGTAAGGTCTAGATTACTAGATTACTCTGAAGCCTGAACATTCCACATTGCTATATTTTTTCTCTCATTGAATCCTGCAGTTACTTCTATTAACTAACTATAAGTCACAGTGAAGTCAGAATATATTGTATACAAATGTTGCACCCTCCATTTATTCTACAATAACTTCTAGCAACTATGAATCACAGAATATCATCTATCCACGTCCAGGATACTCTTCCCCGGGTCAGGGGTCGGTGTCTTCAAATCCCTACCACTGCCCCGAGGGTCTTTGTCCTGAGCGCATGTACACCGGATCATGACAGAATGTTAATGCCTAAAAAAGGGATCCGCAGTGGTAGTGGATGCACCGACCCTCAAAGGAAAATAAAAAATTACAACATAACTCAGACCCAAGCAATCCTTAAAGGAAAAACAGAAGATTTTCAAACTTTAAAAAATTTAAAGACACAGTACTCCCATTCTAGACAATCCTCTACTCATGTTCGTGGTTACCATTTTGGTGAAACTGATCCTGAATATGACTATGAAAATGAAGAGGATTTAACCATAGCTTCAGCAGAAAAAATTCAGATCTTTAAAGATTTAAAGAGACAGAACCACTTTTCTAAAATGTCATCTGTTCCTCAATTTCGTGCTTACCATTTTGGTGAAACTGATCCTGAATCTGACTATGAAAATGAAGAGGATTTAACCATAGCTTCAGCAGAAAAAATTCAGATCTTTAAAGATTTAAACAGACAGAACCACTTTTCTAAAATGTCATCTGTTCCTCATGTTCGTGATTTCCATTTTGGTGAAACTGATTCTGAATCTGACTATGTAACTGAAGATGATGCATTTATAGATTCAGCAGAAAAAAATCAGACCTTTAAAGATTTAAAGAGACAGGACTACTGTTCCAGAATACCATCTACTCCTCCTGTTTGTGATTCCTATCCTGATGATACTGATTCAGAGTCTGAATATGTCAACAAGGAGGATGACTTCACAGATCCAGCTGAATTGGCATTAGACTGGTATGAGCGCAACTTTAATTCGCCACAAACTCAGACAAAACCTCAACCTATTTGCTATAATGACATCCTTGGTTGTTATATTTACAATATGGATGATACAGACAGCTCCCATCATGAAACCTCTCATGGAAATACTGATCTTCCTATTTCTGATATTCCCATGGAATCGTTAGATTGGACAGATTCAGAGCCGGAAGAAAAGACATCTGGTTTACAGACTGCTGTTTGGAGAAAAGGTCCCCTCAACTACAATGCAGATTTATTACATCAGAATTATGCATCCAGTGATGAAGAGGATTTCTGTTCTCAACCTGATATAAGGTACTACAAGCCACAATGGCAGCAACCTAAGAAGCCTCATACTGGGAAGAAATATCAGTTATCTAAGAAAAAGAAGAATAAGAAGAAAGTCTTTCTGCCTACAGAAAATCAGAAGTGCAAAGAGGAAACTCAGCCTGAATCTCCTGTTTCAGTTTCTGTTGTACCAGACCCTCTCTTGCCTCATGACCCTGTCAACACCAAGCTGGATGTTGTCTCTAGTCACCATCTGTCTGTTCTTAAAGCATCTAATGGTATCTCTTCTCAGACTCTACAACAACTACAAAAACTGTTTCCAACTATTGATTTCTTGCATCCCACTCATGCTGCCTCAATGTCTATAAATCCTGTGCTAGAAACAAAAGATAATTTTGTTCCAGATATACAATCTAACAGTTTACCAGAGATAGTCCCTGGAGAATTTAGCTCTGATATTCAAACTCAAATAAGTATGCCTGCTGAACCCCAGACAACTTCTCAGTCAGAATCTTGTGTCACAATTCCTCTGCATCTACCTGAGTGTGGCATATTTCAGTACACTTCACCTTCTCAAAATTCTTCTGTTACTGCATCTAAGAAATTGTTTCCCTTGGGAAATACTTTGCACCAACCTACATTTTCTACTACATCAGTTTCCTGTACAGGAATTCCTGATACTCAATCCTGTGAGGACAACTTTGAACCAAGTTCGCAAGTGGACATTCTTGAACCTGAAACTTGTACAAAAGTTCTTCAAGAAGATTCCCCTGTGCCCATTCCTGTTCCTGTTTTCCATGATTATACTACTAAACCTGACATCAAGGTGGACTCTCCTGTTTTTGACCCTGTTATGGGTATTCCTTTGTTTAACCCAGAAATGGGTGTAATAATACTTGATCCTGAAGATAGCCATGCCCTCTACTCAGAAGCGAGTATGGTTCTTGGCTCTAAAGTGGGTCTTGTTAATTCTTTGTTTATGAACCCTGAAGAAAGCCTTGCCCTCTGCTCAGAAGAGAGTATGGTTCCTGGCTCTAAAGTGGGTTCTTTTTCTTTCTCTATAGTTGAACCTTGCCCTGGCATGGGCATTCCTTCACCCGATCCTACTGAGGATATTCCTGAACCTTGCCCAGATGTGGGTACTTCTGAACCTTGCCCTGGCATGGGCATTCCTTCACCTGATCCTACTGAGGATATGACTGAACCTTGCCCAGATGTGGGTATTCCTGAACCTTGCCCTGGTGTGGACATTCATATACCTGTTCTTAGTGAGAACACTTTTGATTCTGAATCCAGTAAGGAGACATTTCATATTGAATTAGAAGATGGCAAGAACTGGACAAATCTTGCACTCTACACTCCTATCTCCTATTTTGAAGAAAGCCCTGCTATTGCGTTAGAAGTGGCTATAGCTTTTTCTTTTGGAGTATATCTATTCCTCAGCCAAGAGGTTAATTCTGAGGATACTCAAATCTCTGACCCAAAGGTGCTTAATCTGGTTATCAATCCAGAATGCTGCATCTCTATTTCTGAAGCTGATTAAAGCCTATTCATTTCTCTAGGACTGGCTGCCTTTTCATTGGCTATGTACATGGTCATCTATCATGAAGAACATCCGCCTATCTACCCTCAGGATGATTCTGTGGTAGGAAGCTCATTGTATGTTATGTTCATGCATTCTCACGATGACTACAAAAAAGTTGATTTCAAGTTTTGCTCTCATCATTGTCAATATCTTTTGATACCTGAATTACATGGCCTTTACTTCGTCATTCGACTTTTTCAAGACATTTCCAACCCTCCTTTCTTGATTTCCGATTGGACTCACTACCTCCATACACCTACTACCGGTACTCCATATCATTTTTGTTCTCTCTCCTTTTGGATTGTGTTGGGCGCCCGGAGGTCGCCTTTGAGGAGGGCGATCTGTAACATATCTCAGCCTAATGTCACTATCCCTTTAAGACTTCCTTCTCTGACTGCTGCATTTGGGCAGTATTCACATTCAGCTTGCTTGCCTGCCTGATTAATCATTCATGCACCTGATTACCTCAGCCTCTTTTTAAGCCTTCTCAGGTCTAATGTGCTTTGCATTAACATTGAAGTTGTGATCCTGAACAACAGAGGTCTGTGACTGTTTCCTGTATGAATTTACCAACTACTTCAACCTACAGCATTTTCTATTCCAATGCCTAAAATCATCAAATCGCAATTATCCAAATAATTCCATTTTCTGTTTCCTGGACACTGCTACTTAACAAACTCAGAACTTTATTATAAATCAAGCATACTTTTGGTTATCATCACTCTCTAATTACAACAGCATCTTACTCAGAACTTAATAACTATTTCTCTGCTACAAGTTGTCATTGCTGAAATATCCTGCTGCAAATATGTTAACATATTCTGAACTCTGCATCTATGTGTTCAATTAAAAGCTTTCATGTGATCCTCCAATATATGTTCAAACAGTAATTGATGCCTTAAACTTAACTTTTACCTGTGCTGCTCTGCTAATTACTGACATACAGCTCTTTATAATATTATATACTGTGAACCTGCAACAAACCAAGTTTGCATCTAAATGCACAAACAGTAATTAATGCCTAAACTTGCAGCTTGTCTAAGTACCTGTGCAGCTGTGCTTAAACTCTGACATACAGCTTTATATAATATTATGTACTGTGAACCTGCAACAAAACCTTAGTTTGCATCTAAGTGTCAATCTTTTACTAGATTACTCTGAAGCCTGAACATTCCACATTGCTATATTTTTTCTCTCATTGAATCCTGCAGTTACTTCTATTAACTAACTATAAGTCACAGTGAAGTCAGAATATATTGTATACAAATGTTTCACCCTCCATTTATTCTACAATAACTTCTAGCAACTATGAATCACAGAATATCATCTATCCACGTCCAGGATACTCTTCCCCGGGTCAGGGGTCGGTGTCTTCAAATCCCTACCACTGCCCCGAGGGTCTTTGTCCTGAGCGCATGTACACCGGATCATGACAGAATGTTAATGCCTAAAAAAGGGATCCGCAGTGGTAGTGGATGCACCGACCCTCAAAGGAAAATAAAAAATTACAACATAACTCAGACCCAAGCAATCCTTAAAGGAAAAACAGAAGATTTTCAAACTTTAAAAAATTTAAAGACACAGTACTCCCATTCTAGACAATCCTCTACTCATGTTCGTGGTTACCATTTTGGTGAAACTGATCCTGAATATGACTATGAAAATGAAGAGGATTTAACCATAGCTTCAGCAGAAAAAATTCAGATCTTTAAAGATTTAAAGAGACAGAACCACTTTTCTAAAATGTCATCTGTTCCTCATGTTCGTGATTTCCATTTTGGTGAAACTGATTCTGAGTCTGACTATGTAACTGAAGATGATGCATTTATAGATTCAGCAGAAAAAATTCAGACCTTTAAAGATTTAAAGAGACAGGACTACTGTTCCAGAATACCATCTACTCCTCCTGTTTGTGATTCCTATCCTGATGATACTGATTCAGAGTCTGAATATGTCAACAAGGAGGATGACTTCACAGATCCAGCTGAATTGGCATTAGACTGCCCCGAGGGTCTTTGTCCTGAGCGCATGTACACCGGATCATGACACTGAGACACCTTTCATTATATCTAGTGAGACTACTTTTATAAACTGAAATTATAGAATTTCACACTCTTTACATTTACATATTTGTGCTAAGCATGTTTCCAAAGATGTTGCAGTTGTAATTGTTCTAACCGCTATGTGTTTTTCATAATCTGTGAAAGTTTATGAATTGCGAACTTAATGCAACTATTGATGTTAATGGCAGGAACATCCACTAACAAATATAAAGGTGAAGCAATGCTAATTTAATTTTAATCATGCTCTCCTCTCCTCAATTGGCCCATCTTCAACCCCACCAACATCTATGATGAATCTAGCCAGTGGTGAAAGTACCAGGGTCACAAAGGTCGCAGGTACGACTGGGCAGTAGAGGTCTGCCACTGAGGGGGGCCCAGCAGGTGTGACTGGACCCTCCAGCACTGCTTGGGAAGCCCAGGACAAGAGGAGGGCCCAGAGTGGGAGCATGGGTAAGGATGGAAGTGTGGGTGGCATACAGAAACAGGAGCTGCGAGTCACCTCCAGCTTCATCGGCATGAGTGAGCCAACCGCAGCTCCTGCCCGTCTGGCTTCCAAATACAAGCTTTGAACAGCCCTTCTCTATCAAACTATTGGAGTCGTGTCTCCACTCTCCCGACTGAACCCTGGTTCTCCAGCATTGTTGCTCTGTGTGTAAGGAATGAGCAATACAAGTAAAAACACACGCATACATAAAATGACCTCTTTCTAGTTTAAAATCAGTCTGTTTATTAACACAAAAAATAACAATTTAAGCAGCAGGAACATTAAAAAACTGACTACAGCATGCAGAAAGCTATCATAAAGATTTAAATAAGCCTATTTTTTGTGGATTCTTGCATCAGGGCCCATAGGTTTCTAGTTTCGCCTCTGAATCTAGCCTACTTTATTTTAGGTGGAAGAAAGACATTTTGTGAGTACCATGCCAGTTTAATTTATTGCCATTTATTCTCACTGCTCATGATTTATTCAGTAAGATCAAACCTAAATTCCTGTAAATTTTTGTCGCTTCATCTGGCCCTTCACAATATTTGATACAAGCTTAGTACGTTTTGAGAGTGTAGTGTATGCTTAGAAGGAGATGTTTAGAAGAAGGAGATGTTTAGAAGAAGGTCGTTTACCTCCTTAGAAATTACATTGTCAGTGTACCCAAGGGCCATAAGCTATAGCGGAGCTGGTGACAAGTCAAATTAACCACCATGGTAGCCTAGTCTCTCCAGCAACTTGGAGATGTATGATAGAAGATAAATTGGAGCTTACTTTAAACAGGGGGGGTTGTCATAGTAAAAACATTTTTTTTCAAGAAACATTACTATCTGTAAAGGTAAAAGATAAAAAGGAATTGAGGGAGATGGTGTGACTATTGTGGTTAGAACAAGATGTATTTCCTAAACCTTGTATGTCGCTGGACTTTTGATTACTGACAGTTTAGTCCTTTTCTCTGTCTATTATCCCTTTAATTGCATAATTTCAATTTGCTTCCTCAATCAATACCAATAAAGACCATGCTATTTAAACATTTCTTTCTGCTGTGTGCTACCATCCCTTGCTCCATGCACACAGATCCTTAACCACTAGCTACCTGGAATCCTAACATTCTTCCACAATGTCAAAAGATTATCCTTTCTGACTTTAAAATTCCTGCTGATATCCCCCTTACGTCTGCCTTTTTTCTTTAACTTCATCTATTGGCATCGCCCAGTTGACGTCTAGTCTTTCTCAACCCTTGTTCTTCTCACTCAAGTACCAAATCTATATCCATTTTACTTGTACTATCACTAAAACCACTCATCCTCCCTTGACTATTGAATATTGTAACTGTCATGCTGCTCCAAATGTATTAAAGGGATGGTATACTGTAAAATTGTTTTCCCCTCAACGTATTTCCAATGACTTGTTATACCAGCTGCAGAGTATAGAAAGTTTGAGAAATTGCATTTTCAAGTTTATTTGTGTATATGAAATTGCTGGTTTTGTGCTTTGAAACCACAACCTATTACAATGGGTTGAGCTTGCAGGTAAAATTATATTTCATTATGTTATCACGATGTGTACACACACACGTGCTTCCTTATCTTATATATGTCTGTAAAACAAAGCCCAATACTAAGAGAGAACAATAGAAAATGATCACCCCACTGGGAGTGTAATTTCTTCTGTTGGCTGTGTTTACATTGCCTGTCAATAGCCTGGACTTGAGTATAGAAACTTTCAGTATAGGTGGGGATACCACAGGCTAAATCAACTATTTCAAATGCCGAAATAAGGGTAAAGGAGCTACTTGTAAACAATTTAATACACTCCAGCAGGTAAAATGGATCATTGGGAACAAATTAAGAGAGAACATTTTAAAATAATATACCTCTTAACTGCATAAAGCAATTATTTCTTATCTACAGTTTTCTAATACAACTGCCAATCCTTCTTCCCACAAGTGAAAAGTTATCTCACCTCAGAAAATGTTTGCTTGATCAAATTCCATCATTTATTCCTTCCCTCTTTTTCACACAAACTGAAATTCTAATCCTTCTTTGTATCACTTGCTACTCGCTGCCCAAATCCATTCCACTCAACCTTTAACAACGATCTTGAAAAAAACACTTCCTAGACCCTGCCTCTCTATATGCCAATCTTCCTCCTTCCTCTAACATTAAAACTAGTGGAACAGAATCAGATAGTCTTTAACAATGGTTTTCAAACCTGCCCTCAGGCCTCCTAACAGGTCAGATTTTCAGGATATCTGAAATGGAGCACATGTGAAATCATCAGCTGATTAGTAAACATGCGGCTGCTTTTTCACTAACACTGGTATTTCGAGTCTTGTAGGTATATCTGTACCGCACACTTTTTTGGCCGTCACGCAACTTAACTACTACACTTTTTAAAAAGTCCTTTTTCAATGGGACTTCCATAGCCCCGGTATTACGAGTTTGCCTGTCCGACCAAAAAGTGAGCGGTACAGCTCATAACTACAAGATCTGTACCGTAAACAGAAAGTCAGTAGTTAAGGGTTTTATGCTACAAAGATGTAGCATAAAACTCAAAACTAAAGTATCACAAAGTACACTAACACCCATAAAATACCTATTAACCCCTAAACTGAGGCCCTCCCACATTGCAAACACTAAAATAAAATTATTAACCACTAATCTGCCACTCCGGACATCGCCGCCACTATAATAAACATTTTAACCCCTAAACCGCTGCACTCCCGCATCGTAAACACTAGTTGAATATTATTAACCCCTAATCTGCTGCCCCCAATGTCGTTGCCACCTACATACACTTATTAACCCCTAATCTGCTGTCCCTAACATTGCCGCAACACCAAATTTAACATAATTAAAATAATCACAAATAAAAATTACAATTAATACCTAAATTATTCCTATTTAAATGTAAATAAATACTTACCTGTAAAATAAATACAAATTACTATTATTACCTAAATAATTCCTATTTAATCGGAATTAGAGGGTAAAAAACCCTATACTTACCTATAAAATAAAACCTAAGCTAGCTACAATATAACTAATAGTTACATTGTAGCTATCTTAGGTTTTATTTTTATTTTACAGGTACGTTTGTATTTATTTTAACTAGGTAGACTAGTTAGTAAATAGTTATTAACTATTTACTAGCTACCTAGTCAAAATAAATACAAATTTACCTGTAAAATAAAACCTAACTTGTCTTACACTAAAACCTAACATTACACCAAAATTAAATAAATTAAATTAACAAAATACATTTATCTAAATAACAAAAAATAATAAACACTACATTACACAAAATAAAAAAGAAATTATCAAATATTTAAATTACACCTATTTAAACTAATTTCACCGAATCTAATAGCCCTATCAAAATAAAAAGCCCCCCAAAATAAAAAAAAAAACCCTAGCCTACACTAAACTGCCAATGGCCCTTAAAAAGGCCTTTTGCGGGGCATTGCCCCAAAGAAATCAGCTCTTTTACCTGTAAGAAAAAATACAAACAACCCCAACAGTAAAACCCACCACCCACACAACCAAGCCCCCCCCCCCCCCAAAAAAAAACCTACCTAAAAAATCTAAGCTCCCCATTGCCCTGAAAAAGGGCATTTGGATGGGCATTGCCCTTAAAAGGGCATTTAGCTATTTTACATTGCTCAAAGTCCCTAATCTAAAATTAAAACCCACCCAATAAACCCTTAAAAAAAAAAAAAACTAACACTAACCTCCAAAGATCCACTTACAGTTTTTGAAGACATCCATCCTCATCCAGCCGGGAGAAGTCTTCATCCAAGCGGCAAGAAGTCCTCAACGAATCCGGGAGAAGTCTTCATCCAAGCGGCAAGAAGTCGTCCTCCAAAGCGGGCAGAAGTCTTCATCCAGACGGCATCTTCTATCTTAATCCTGTCGACGTGGAGCGGCTCCATCTTCAAGACATCCGGTGCGGAGCATCCTCTTCTTTCGATGGCTCTCCAAGAATGAAATTTCCTTTAAATGGCGTCATCCAAGATGGCGTCCCTTGAATTCCGATTGGCTGATAGAATTCTATCAGCCAATCGGAATTAGAGGGTAAAAAACCCTATTGGCTGATACAATCAGCCGATAGGATTGAGCTTTAATCCTATTGGCTGATCCAATATTTTTTTACCCTTTAACTCTGATTGGCTCATAGAATTCTATCAGCCAATTGGAATTCAAGGGATGCCATCTTGGATAACGTCATTTAAAGGAAACTTCATTCTTGAAGAGCCATCGAAAGAAGAGGAAGCTCCGTGTCGGCTGTCTTGAAGATGGAGCTGCTCCGCGTCGGAAGGATGAAGATAGAAGATGCCGTCTGGATAAAGACTTCTGCCCGCCTGGAGGATGACTTCTTGGATGAAGACTTCTCCCGGATTCGTTGAGGACTTCTTGCCACTTGGATGAAGACTTCTCCCGGCTGGATGAAGATGGATGTCCGGTCTTCAAAAACTGTAAGTGGATATTTGGGGGTAAGTGTTGAGGTTTTTTTAAGGTTTATTAGGTGGGTTTAATTTTAGATTAGGGACTTTGGGCAATGTAAAAGAGCTAAATGCCCTTTTAAGGGTAATGCCCATCCAAATACCCTTTGCAGGGCAATGGGGAGCTTAGGTTTTTTAGTTAGTTTTTTTTTTTGGGGGGGGGGTTGGTTGTGTGGGTGGTGGGTTTTACTGTTGGGGGGATGTTTGTATTTGTATTTGCCAGGTAAAAGAGCTGATTTATTTGGGGCAATGCCCTGCAAAAGGCCCTTTTAAGGGCCATTGGCAGTTTAGTGTAGGCTAGGGTTTTTTTTATTTTGGGGGTTTTATTATTTTGATAGGGCTATTAGATTAGGTGTAATTTAATTTTATTTTTTGTAATTTAGTGTTTATTATTTTTTGTAATTTAGTGTTTATTATTTTTTTGTAATTTAGATAAATGTATTTTGTTAATTTAATTTATTTAATTTTAGTGTAATGTTAGGTTTTAGTGTAAGACAGGTTAGGTTTTATTTTACAGGTAACTTTGTATTTATTTTAACTAGGTAGCTAGTAAATAGTTAATAATTATGTACTAACTAGTCTACCTAGTTAAAATAAATACAAATGTACCTGTAAAATAAAAATAAAACCTAAGATAGCTACAATGTAACTATTAGTTATATTGTAGCTATCTTAGGTTTTATTTTATAGGTAAGTATTTAGTCTTAAATAGGAATTATTTAGGTAATAATAGTAATTTATATTTATATTTATTTTAATTATATTAAAGTTAGGGGTGTTAGGGTTAGACTTAGGTTTAGGGGTTAATATATTTATTTAGTGTTAGTGAAGTGGGAGGCCAGAGGTTTAGGGGTTCATAACTTTAGTATAGTTGCGGCGGCGACGTTGGGGGGTGGCAGATTAGGGATTAATAAGTGTAAGTAGGTGGCGGCGATGTTGGGGGCGGCCGATTAGGGGTTAATAAGTGCAATGTAGGTGGCAGCGATGTCGGGGGTGGCAGATTGGGGGTTAATAAGTGTAATGTAGGTGTATGCGATGTCGGGGGCAGTAGATTAGGGGTGTTTAGACTCTGGGTTTATGTTAGGGTGTTAGGTATAAACATAAATTTTCTTTCCCCATAGGAATCAATGGGGCTGCGTTACAGAGCTTTACGCTCCATTATTGCAGGTGTTAGGCTTTTTTTTAGCCAGCTCTCCCCATTGATGTCTATGGGGAAATCGTGCACGAGCACGTAAAACCAGCTCAAAGCTGGTATTTGTGTGCGGTATGGAGCTCAACGCTGCCATATTGCCCGCAAACGCAGGTTTTTGGAAAGGTGAGCGGTGGAAATAACTTGCAAGTTATTACCGAGTCACTCATAACGCAAAACTCGTAATCTAGCCGATGGTTATTTTACCTGCTCTCATCCAAGGTAATCCTGAATATCTGGCCTGTTGGGGAGCCCTGAGAACAGGTTTGAAAACTAGTGGTCTATAACCATCACAACACTCAACTAAAACTGCTCTCAAATGATGGTTTTAGCAACTGATTTTTTTATTAATTATTTAAATTGCAAATAAGACATAATAGCTACTCTGTGCAGACAATGTACATGTCCATAATCTACTAATATAATAAAGCAGACGGAGCTCACAAAGGCTGTAAAATAGTATAACACATTTTACATAATTTCTGAAACCTTGTTGCTTGTTATTTCAGATTTAAGTTTGCATAAAGTTAAATAAAAAAATAATATGTTTCTGTTTAGGACTGAACTGAAATGGAAAAAATTGCAGCTGTGCTGTTATTTAAATGAACACTGGAAGTGTTAATTGAAACCTGCAAACAGAAGTGTTACTTTAGCGCTGTAGTCATCTAACTGCACACCTCCCACATTTCAGGTTTCATAAAAAAAGTTAACAAGGATAAAGCTCAAAAGGAGGCACGTTGTCTTTTTTTAATTTTTTTTTTAAATGTCAATTAAAAATAAAAAAAAGATATCCTGCATGCTAATAAATCAATCTATACATTCAGAGTAGCAGCAGATACAGTTAAATGAACAGATACTGTACATTGTAGCCAATTATCTATTTGGATACAAGCTCTGATACAAATGTGGGATTGCACAGTGCTAACATACTTAAAGGGACAGTAAAGTCAAAATTTAAGGGACAGTGTACGCTAAAACTGGTTTCCCCTGAATGTGTTTAGAATGACTTATTATACCAGCTGTAGAATTTAAAATGTATGGTAAAATGTTCCTCAATGTTTATTTTTGTATATGAAATAGCTGTATCAGGAAACTGAAGCCAAAACCTAATAAAATGGGTGGAGCTTCCAGAAAAAGTAGACCTCATTAGCTTATCTTTATATACACGTAAATCCTCCTTATCTTATCCCTATATACAAAGTGAGACCAATACTTAACACAACAATGGAAAATTACCATTTTGCTATCTCACAGTCCCACCCTCCACTGGGAATGTAATTCCTTCTAAACATTTTTGTTTGAATAATTTTTCTATAACCAGTACTGTGTACTATTGAAATATTCAGTAACGGTGGGGATGTAATAGACAAAAGCAGATATTAAAAATGACCCTACGAAACATGTAAGGCCACGCCGACCGTCTTTACGCTATCACGCTACTACGTTCAGCAGTTGCAAGTTGCCGGCACTTTATGCTTGCAATACAGCTGACTTGTTAGTGTTTTGTGGCGCTTTTCAACTGAGTAATCATACTCGTTTTAACTGAACTCTTCCATTTGGGGATATTTTGAAGGACCTGATTCAGGCAAAATATCGGAAGTAGTGTTATGGAACTCTGAGTGTACATGACCGTTTTACACCTTCTTCTGAGAACCTTTGCCGTTATGGAACTCTGATGGAGATCTTTTGAGAGACCTATATGGTTCCCAGGTGCCTTTATCATACCTCATTTTGTTTGAGGTCATATATTGTGAGTTTTAAATTGTGACTGTAAATAAATATATTGTTTATTCTTATATACTGCACTTAGAGGGGTTGCGCCCTGTCTCTTGTTTTTGTGTCTTTTCCAAATAAATCTTATTTGCTCCATTTTCTTGGTATCTTTCTTTTTTTTTTTTAAAGAATACCTTGGTAGAGTCAAGAGCAGCACTGCCCTACTGGAATCTAGCTGCTGATTGGTGGCTACCCTTGTCGTTGCCTCCTTCAACATAGAATACTAAGAGAGTGAAGCAAATGTCATAAATGTTCAGTTTTATGTCTTTTTAATTGACAGAACTTGTCAAGCAAAACAAGTTATAAGAACTAGCTAAGCATATTAATATACTGTATGGATACCTGACAATGTCATATGCAAGAGCAAATGCCTAGATTCAGAGCCGGTCTTGCCCTGTGCACTCTATGACATAGATTTATCTCTCTCATCTCTATATAGCTGGTGGGCTTGGGAGTTTACATAAAGTTGTACTTGGGGAACCACTGAGAGAGAACCAAAGGGATTAGAGGCAAACAAATGGAGAAAAAAGGTTGTATACATCCCTGAAAATCTGTGTTTGTGTGGAATGCTTAAAATGCTGACCTTAGGCAAATCTGACAAAGGCAAGAAATTCCAAAGAATGAGTTCAGTTTTAGAAAATCTCTATAGTCCAGGAAGTGAGAATGTAAAAAGAAAGAGAAATAAATAAATATAGGGCAGTGCAAAGGTGGACAGTGACGCGCAGTGTTCTAGATGGCTTTGCGTGTTATAGTTAAAACTTTGCATTTTATAATTGAGGGTTAAAAAAAGGTCGAATGCGGAAATAAAATGGAGATGCAGCAGATAAACAATAATATTTTTAAGGAAGATGGCCCTGGCAGAAGCATTTATTATTACTGAATGGTCTTACGTAGAATTGTAGTAGTTTAAACAGGTTATGATAAATGTGTGAATAGGAGTCTTAATTGTCTTTTGTGCAAACTGGAGACAAACTTACTAGATATTTGTGAATTAGATGAATGTTCTAAGCCACATATGACCTCAAACCAGCAAGCATGATGGCAGTGCTGCCAACAGTAATTGAGATTTTAGTAGTGGGGATATTAGATAAAGGGGGAAGAGGCGCACTCATTTTGGAGGTGATAAGCTTTAGGTAATAAGAAGACATCTAAAATGAGATGCTGGATATAGAGCTGATGACAAGACGTCAAGCAGGAAGATAGGTTAGAATGCAGGTAGGTAGCTTTAAGTTTCATCCGCATACATGTGATACTGAAACCCATATACTTTAACTAAGGATCATGTATAGAGGGGCCTTTAGAACCTCTAGAAGAGTGTTGTGGTATATAGAAGTTATGCTAGACACAAATAAAACCAGGACATGAAACATATTAGCTCAAATAAACCACTTTTATATCCTAATTGGATTGTTTTTAGACTTTTTTTATTCTGCTTAAATTGCCCTCTCCTTGAGCATATAAAATTTGAACACCTTGAGTTGTTCTGCCTAAAATACGGCTACCCGAATTGCACGGAGAGACTCTATCCTGTTTGGTATCCTATCAGAGGGTCTCTACTCTCTGCATTTTTGCCGCAATTACATCTGCCAGCCTTGGAGTTAAAATTGGAGCTCCGCTGTGAGGACCTGACAACTGTTTTCTGTGGACCACGGCTCTACGATAACTGGGATTTCCCCTGTGGGTTCCTGACAGCCAGATTCACTGCACACCTTTAATCCTCAGCGTACTGACTGCTGTTTAAATGTCAGCCTGTCTGTCTGCACTTTTTTGATTAAAAGTGCCACCTTCCTTGTGAGTACCATTCCACCGGACACCACTGAACTGTGCTATATTTTGTTTAGAGTTATTCACACTATGAGGCGCTCTCTTTTTGTTTTTGTTTTTTACAAATAAAACCAACCTGTGTCACAAATATCAAAGCATTAGAGAGTTTGAAGCAAGAAAGAGAGAGCTCAATAGAACTGAAGGCCACAGATAGAGAACAGCTAGCAAGGAGACTTGACTGTAAGAAGGTCACCACCTTGTTGATTGTATTATCTGAAGGCTACTGAGGACAAAAGCCAGATTGAATAAGGTCAATGAGAGAATTTGATATGAGGAAGTGTGATGAGTGTTTGTATACAAGCGCCTCTCAAAAAGTATCGTGACAAGAAAGTAGTAAAGAGAGCAGTTGGAGAGAGGGGCTGGG